>NW_006922224.1:110803-123504 GCF_000298275.1 Orycteropus afer afer | reverse complement strand
CCCATGTACCTCTCTATGTCTTTCTCATCCTCAATGCTGCCATATTGGTCACTTACATTTGGTACATTGCCCTTCTCTTCACCCAAATCAATATTTATCTCTATGTAACTAACAGTGTTCCCTCCCCTCCCCTCCCACCCCTGGTAACCAACAAAGAAAATTTACTCCAATAGATAAACCTTTCCTTAACTTTTATAATAACGGACTAATACAATATTTGTCCTTTTGTAACACTCCATCTCTTGACTTAGAAGGGTATCCCTCCCTCAGATGATCATATAGACAATTTGAGCTATGGAACGTGAAGAGGCCTCGGGGGTGGAAGGCAAACAGTTAATGTGTTTGGCTGCTGATCAAAAGGTTGGCAGTTCAAGTCCACCCAGAGGTGCCTTGGGAGGAAAGGCTTGGAGATCTGCTTTCCAAAACCCAGCCACTGAAAACCCTATGCAGGACAGTTCCACTCTGACTCACCCCATAGTCAGAGTGGATGTGGCGGCAACTGGAATGAACATGAATTTTGGCTTGCAAACTCTAAAACCCACTACAAAAGTTACTTATTTTTGTTGTTTGTAGGTGCCATTCTCATTCAATTCCAATTCATCATGACCCTATGTGACAGAGTAGAACTGCCCCATAGGGCTTCTAGGCTGTCATGTGTGAGCCAGGTCTTTGTTCCTGCAGAGCCACTGGGGCTTCAAATCACCAACCTTTTGGTTAGCAGTGAAGTGCTTAACCATTGTGCCACTGTTGTTGTTATGTGCCTTCAAGTTGGACCCAACTCATAGCGATACTTCCTTGGGTTTCCGAGGAGGTATCACTACGGAAGTAGATTGCCCAATCTTCCTTCCTAGGAGTGGCTGATGGGTTTGAACCACCAGCCTTCTGGTTAGCAGTCAAGTGCCTTAGGCACTACGCTACCAGAGCTCTCTAAGGCTCCTTTATTTATTATCAGGATTATATTATTATTAGAAAACTACTTGGGGGACACATAAACTGTCCCTTCTCTTTGAGCTGAGAAATCACTCTCTATTCTTCCTTCATCTGTGGGTCCCAAAGTCCTTCTCCAGTTAAATCCTCATAAGCTGCTGATGAAAAGGGCCCCAGGTAAACAGTATAATCTAAGCTCTGTGGTTCCCAAGAATAAACACAAGTACTCTAACGCCTCTGCTGTCCTCTTCCCCTTTCTACAAACCTCTCAGGGTGGAAAAATGCTGCCAAAAACAAGTTCAAGGGAAAGCATAAACAGGCCTCACCTCCCCTTTCCCCCTGCCCTCCATGGAGATCCTCTAACACCAGGAGGCCCAAAAGTTATTGCAATGAAGGATGAATATAAATGGGATGGTTCAGCTACACTTGAGCAGTGTCCTCTGATCTTCCAGTAGTAAAATCACAGCCTTCAGCAAATGTGATGCATGGTCAAATTCATTTGCAATGCTTGCATTTCCTAGCACATTTCTGAGTGTCGTAGAAGGCTTTGGGACTGTGATCAGTAGTGAATTAGACATCTGACATAACCGAGACCTGGAAAAGACCCAAAGAGCTGGAAATTTCGGTGGAAAGTTGCTGAGAGAAAAAGCAACCAGAAGTAGCTTGGCTAAATTGAGCAACGTGCATCTAAGATTAAACATTGGCGTGTTTTGAAATCCCCAGTCCCAAGTTAATAAAACTCAGGGTCATGAGAATTCTCCATATTCTACCATCCGAGTTTACTAACTTATCGCCCTCTTCCCAGCCTTAAAAAAACATTGTCTGCAGGAAGAAAAGCAGTTCTTCAGCAACAGAACATTTGCATTTCACTTCAAATAAGACTTTATTTCAAAATCTGCATAGGCATGGCTCCCCTAATTTATTCTGAGCTAGTCTGACAAAAGTCAAGTCATTTTGGACAAATAAAATGACTAAAACACAGATAATTTTATCTCCTTTTCCTCTTATATAGTGACCCTAGGTAATGCAAATGATTAAGCTATCAGCTACTAAATGAAAAGTTGGAGGCTCCAGTCCACCCAGAGGTCCTTTAAGAAAGGGCTGGCAGTCTACTTCTGAAAAATAAGCCACTGGAAGCTCTGAGGCACAGTTTTACTCTGGCAAATGTGAAGTTGCCATGAGTTGAGGTCAACTTGGTGGCAGTTTGTACTGGCCTTTTTTCCCCTCATATATAAATGGGAGCTCTGGTAGCATAGTGGCTAACGCACTTGACTGCTAACCAGAAGGCTGGTGGTTCAAACCCACCAGCCACTCCTCGGAAGGAAGGTTGGGCATTCCTACTTCCGTAGTGATACTGCCTCGGAAACCCAAGGAGGGGTCGCTATGAGTTGGGGCTGACTCGATGGCAAACAACAACAACGATATAGAAAATAAAGCTTCTTGAATTCTATTCAGAAATTGATGAAGATGTTAATAATAAAAATAATAATGAAGATATTAATTTAACCAGTAAAATATGAAATGGACTGATTTCTTTGATCAAAGATTCTATAGAAAAATCCTGGTCAAAGGGGGAAAATACAGAAGATATTTTCAAATTTTCAATGGAATCCAGACTTTCTGGGGCCATCGAGTCTTGATGAACCCCTGAAACTATTGCCCTGAGATAATCTTTAAAATTTAAACCAAAACAGAAGATCCCCTGAAGTCTTCCTTGAACCAAACAATAGAATATCTTAAATCAGAGGGTTAGATGAGAAGCTTAAGGGGCAATGAAGTTATGTCAGTGTTGTTGTTGTTGTTATATGGCGTCAAGTCGGACCCGACTCATAGCGACCCCTCCTTGGGTTTCCTAGGCAGTATCACTGCGGAAGTAGATTACCCCATCTTCCTTCCGAGAAGTGGCTGGTAGGTTTGAACCGCCAGCCTTCTGGTTAGCAGTCAAATGCCTCAGCCACTATGCTACCAGAGCTCCTATGTCAGTGGTGGTGGAAAAATCTGGAGAAAGATGGTAAGAACATTTGGACAGCTTAATAAAAGTGATCAATGCCACTGAATTGTAGAAGTTGTTGAAATGGTACATGACTATATTTTCACCAAAAGAAATGAAAAAGAAAAGATGAATATGGTTTTATAGTAACATTCTTTGTCTCTTCTTTATCCTTCTTGTCCAGCTGTGAAGGCCTCACCCTCTAAGAAACGGTGCAATTCCATTGCCGCTCTGAAGGCGGCCTCCCAGGAGATAGTGTCCTCCATCAGCCAGGAATGGAAGGATGAGAAGCACGATTTGCTAACTGAAGGGCAGAGTTTCAGCAGCCTTGATGAAGAAGGTAAAGATGTGTAACTTAAAACAAAACAAAAGTTATTATTTATTTACACAAGAATGTAAATACACAATTGAAAAATTAGAAAATACAAAAACATCCAGAAAGAAAAGTCTCCTATAATCCCACTACTTGAAGGTAAGAAACATTTTGCTGTTTTCACTCCTAGACCTTGTTCTATGTGTGTATAAATATGTGTGTAAATGTGTATGTGTTCACACAAATATATTGTGTACACATATAAACACACTTGCAGATGGGCATACATAAAAGGTAACAATGAGTTACCTCTTCAGCTATTTAGATCTTCTTTAATGACTTTAAGTGACATTTTATCATTATCTCCTTGCTTGTCATATGTACTTTCTGTTAGATTAATGCTTTGGGTAGCTATAGAAATGCTCTTGTTAGCTGCCATGGAGTTCGTCCCGGCCCGTGGCGGCCCGTGCACAGTGGAAAGAAACACTGCCTGGTCCTGTACCATCCTCGTGATTGCTTGCAGATTGGACCATTGTGATCCATAGGATTTTCCTTAGCTGGTTCTCAGACATAGATCACCAGGCCTTTCTTCCTACTTTGTCTTAGTCTAGAAGCTCTGCTGAAATCTGTTTACTGTCATAATACACAAGCCTCCACTGACAGGTGGGTAGTGACTGTGCATGAGGTGCGTTGCCTGGGAATCAAACTTCAATCTCCCAATATAGAAATAGAATATTTTTTTTTTTTTGGTTTTTAAAATAGTATTGTTTTTAAGAATTGTTTTTTCTGGTTGTTTTTTTGCTTCTGTGTAGACTTTACATGTTTTTTTCCTTCTTTCTTTCTCCTTGCTTTCTTTCTCTCTTATTTACTGGCTAGAGCATCTAGTATAAAGATGGATAGAAGTGGTGGTTACAGGCACCCTTGCCTTAGCCTAATTTTTTTTACTTTTAATTGTGTTGTGTGTGAAAGTTTACAGAGCAAATTCGTTTTCCATTCAACGGTTCATACACATTTTGTTTCATGACGTTGACTCAGATCCCCATTATGTAACAGCTTTCTTCCCACTCCTTCCCTGTGTTCACCCTGTCCCTGTGTCCTTCTTGCCTGTTTGTTCCTGCCCTCTGAGCTATCCCCCTGCACATATACTGCCCTTCTCATTCCCCATGATTGATTGTTCTAAGGAGTTTACCTACCTGATACAAATGTTCACCTTATATCCCTGTCTATTGCTTAGCTGGAAGCCATGGCTTTGCCCTGATTTTAAAGGGAAAGCTTCTAATGTTTCACTGTTGAGAAAGGCATTTGCTGTATTTGATATCCATCACCAGGTTAAGGAACCTCCTTTTTATTCCTCATTTTCTAAAACAATTTTATCAAGAATGAGTATCAAATTTTATCTAATGCTTTTCTCTATCTACTGAGTGGATCATCTGGTTTTTCCCTTTTAATATGAAAAGAAGAAGGGACATTTTGGATTTTTCTACTGGTATATTCTCTTAAGGATCTTCACCATTTCCTGAACTTTTCTAGTTTCTGCAGGAAATCTTCTCTAGAGGTTTCCTTCTCAGTCATTAGAATAGGCGACTGACTATACCTGCTCCCTTTTGTAGCACTCATCCATGTGTGCCATGTTGGCTTCCTTTCCTTCTCATCTTCTGGTGAACCAGCATTCACCCAGACTTAGTGATTTCAGCCAAAGAGTTAGTGAATTCCCCTTAACTTCTCTTTGCTCATTCATATGATGGCAGAGGTAAGTTGATGGCTCTTATTTTAGCAGACTTTCTCCTGCTACCTTAATTGTCCCTGCACTGGCAAGCCCCCTACCATCTGCCTGACTTTCTGATTGTTGTTGTTGGTATTAGTTGCCTTCAAGTTAGTTCTGACTCATAGTGACCCTGTACATGTGGAATAGAACTGCTTCATGGCGTTTGCAAGGCTGTAACCTTTCAGAAGCAGATTACCAAGTCTTACTTCTGAGGTGCCTCTGGATTTGTTGAGACTGCCAAACACATAAGACTATGAGGGTCTGTACAGTCCAGGAAATAGGATATACTTATTTTTAAATTGTGTGTCAGTCACATTTTCAAATGATATGTTCAATATGATCTCTAAACTTAAGGAAATGGCCTAATTGTTAATGGAAGGGGATGAGTATATTAGATATACTACACAGTATCCAAAAATTCTTGGAAACGTGGGAAGTAGTGCTTAAATTGTATACTTTTCTGATGAACAATTAGACCTGTGGCTTTGTATTTAGAGGTACTTCACCTGAAAATTTATCTGAAGGTTGAAGAAAAACCTATTGGGCATATTCCTTGAGAATGTAACTAACATATTACTTAAAAATGAATTTACAGTTCTCTGCATGTTCAAGGTTTGCTACAAGGATGCACCTCTCCCTAGTGCTCTGTTCTGGTATACTTTGCCTTTCATGGTGCACCAAGTTATTGCCAGTTTCCCTCTACTTTTAACCATTTGTTCCTTGGCGTTTTCAGTTATTTCTTGGTTGTGTTTGTTTTCTGTTGCCACATAATAGCAGTCAAAAGCCTTAGGCGCTGTGCTACCAGGCCTCTTACCACACGCTTGTTGTTGTTGTTGTTGTTATGTGCTGTCAAGTCAGCCCTGACTCATAGGGACCAGTCATTGGGTTTCTGAGGTGATATCACAACAGAAGTAGATTGCCCAACCTTCCTTCTGAGGAGTGGCTGGGGGGTTTGAACCGCTAGGCTTCTGGTTAGCAGTCAAGTGCCTTAGGCACTGTAGCTGTAAATAACATCCACTTTTAGCTCACAGCTCTGTAGGTCAGAAGTTTGGGCATGGCTTACTTGAGTTCTCTGCTCTGCTCAGGATTTCAAAGGTGGAAATCAAGGTATTACCTGGGCTGAGTTCCCAGAGGTTCTAAAGAAGAATCCTGCTGTTAAAATATAATGTCAAGAAGAACCTGGGATAATATTAAAGACTTGTGGGGACTCTAGCAGGGTGATGGTGTCACTGGCTGCTGCTCTGTGCAGCACTTGTTTTCTGGCTCCTACTGGTTCCAGGTTCTTTGATCTAAACTGGAAACCATGGACTTGTGCATGTCACCAGGAGGAGTGAGTAGGTCCACTGTGTTTGTTTCCTTTCTTGCCAGTCATCCTTTCATCTCTGCCTAATTATCTCCTTAAACTCTGGGGAGTGTTCCCCGTAGTCTTTCGAACTAGTCAATCACTCTATTAGGTTTTTAAAAGAACATTTGTAATGTCATTTCCATAAGCCATTTTGTGAATTAGTGCAATTTCATTGCTGTCTAACCTGTTTCAAGAAGCTGTTTTCCATGTCTGAGTGGTTCAGGACACAGTTAATTCATCATTTAATTTGCAGCCTGATATCTAAAGTGAGTGCTTTTGGCGCATATAAGTTACTCTGGAGACTGACGGTGCCTTTATACTGAGATTCACAAGTGTGTGTTGCTTTCCTTACCCAGCGCTGGGATCCCAACACCGCCCGGACCTGGTTCCCAGCACCCCATCACTGTTCGAAGCTGCTTCCTTGGCAACCACAATTTCATCTTCTTCCTTGTGCGTCAATGACCATTATCCGCATGACAGGACTACGCTTTATTCAAACAGGTAATGCTTAGCGCAATCAGATTACCTACCCATCAGGCCGTTGCCACATTAACGTCATGCCTCAACCAGTGTCTCAGAGTGAGAACATGTTGTCTCTGACAATCAGAATGTTCCCATCACCTACCTTGAAAGTAAGAGAGAAAGAGAGAACATGCTTGATTTTTACTGTGACAACAAGTACATTAGAGGCACCCCTTGTGGTTTCCCTTCACAGTCAATCACTGTGTCTTAGAGAAATTCTACCCTCGACTCTGAAGAAGAAGACAACAAAGTTTTGGGATCTTCATTTTAGTAATTTCTTGTAAATGGATTATTTTAAAACAAGCATTACTCCCTAATATTGTACAGATAGCTGGAAAGCTCTTTTAACGTTTTCTTTTCCTGTGAGTGGCCTTAATTCCAGTAGAAGGCAGAATAAAGGCCCTGGAGGCTATAAGTATGTTAATTATATGGCAAAAGGGACTTTGCAGAAGTGACTAAGTTAAGGATCTCGAGATGGGAAAATTATCCTGGATTATTTGGGTGGGCCCTAGTGGCAACAGTTAAATGCTAAACTGCTAAATCAAAAGGTTGGTAGTTTGAACCCACCAGCCACTCTGCAAAAGAAAGACCTGGCAATTGGCTTTTGTAAAGATTATAGCCAAGGAAACCGTCTGGGAAGTTCTATTCTGTCACACGGAGCTGTTCTTGGTCAAAATCAGCTGACAGCCCCAGACGACAACAAGATTATCACACAGAGGTTTATAAGTGGGAAACAGGAAAGTCAAAGTCAAAGAAAGACATGTGATGGGGGAGCAGAGATCAGAGAGAAACAGAGAGATTTGAAGATGCTATGCTGCTGGCTTTGAAAATGAAGGGGCAATAAACCAGGGAATGCAGGTGGACTCTGTGCCATCATACCAGTTGCCGCTGAGTCAATTATGACTCCTGGTGACCACATGTATGCAGAGTAGAATGGTAGATTTCCAAGGCTGTGACCTTGCAGAAGCAGATTGCCAGGATTTTCTTCTGAGGCACCTCTGGGTACTTTCAAACCACCAACCCTTTGGCTTGTAGTCAAGTGCTTAACCGTTTGCACTGCCCAGGGACTCTAGAAACTGGAATATGGAAAGAAACGTTCTCCCCTAGAATCTCCACAAAGGAGAGCAGCCCTGTGAACACCTGGATGGTAGGACCTCTGACCTCCAGAACATAAGAGAATGCATTTGTATTCTTTTAAGCCACTGCATTTGTGCTCATCTGTTATAGCAGCAGTAGCAAACCAATACAGTGACTCTCAAACACTTAATGTGAGTTTACATTAAGTAGGGTAACACAGTGCAACGCACTGCCATCGAGTTGGATCTGACTCATAGTGATCCCTCCTTGGGTTTCCGAGGCAGTATCACTACGGAAGTAGAGTGCCCAACCTTCCTTCTGAGGAGTGGCTGGAATTTCTTATCTATTAGGTATTTTTCCCTTTTTAAATGAACTGCTCACTAACTTTGATTCTGCTGCTAGAGAGTGTGAGCTTTACAAAAATACCACAGCATTGTTTTATTTTCTGTTTTTATGTGTGCAGTATTATAACTAGCATATGTAAATGGACAGACACTAACAAGGGTAGGTGGTCAGTATTACCTATTAAAGGTTGAGCTTGTTCTTCTTGGAATCAGATTTATGCAGTTTCTTCCTATTGTGGGTCATTTCCCACCTTCAGGCTTGTAGCTTAGTTGGCTTTCAGAAAGAAGAATCCATATGATGACTATTCATTTTTAATATATGCATATCTATCAATTCTCGCCTGGCTGATCCTTAGTTTAAGGTTGGCAGTTGGAGCTGTAGTAGTAACCCTTCTTTCTGTGGCTGTTCTTTTCTCTCTCGACTAGACACACAAGACTAGGTAGGGAGCTCTTGGGTCCTTGCTTCCATGCAGTATGCCCAAAGACAAGGCGATTAAGAAGTTCATAATTCAAAACATAGTAGAGGCCACAGCCAGCCTTCAGGGACATTTCTGAAGTGAGTGTCTTCAACACGTACGTGCTTCCCAAGCTGTGCGTCAACTGCATTACTATGAGAGTTGTGCCATGCACAGCAAGGTGGTCAGGACCCGTTCTCCTGAAGGCCAGAAGGACAGGATAACCCCACCCTGACTTAGATCTGCAGGTGCTGCCCCACAGCCTCCATCAAAGTCCATGCAAGGATTTGAGTCCTTACAGGCTGAATAAAAACTCACCTGAAATAAAATAAAATGGAAATTATTAAAGAAAAAAGAGAGAGAAATAGAGAGAGTAGGTAGGTTAGCTGTTTAGGCAGCCACTCTAGGTCTGGAAAAATGGGGAAAATGGGGAGATGAATCTCAAGTGTTTGCTGGGCCTCTATTTGGATGGCTCTGCCCCAGGAACTAACTAGTCACCCTCCATTATAAATTATCCAACTCAACTGAAGGTAAAAGTCACTTAACTTGGTTAAAACCAAACCAAACCCACTGCCACAGTGTTTTCTGACTCATAGCGCCCCTAGAGGACAAAGTAGAACTGCCCGTAGGGTTTCCAGTGCTGAAAATCTTTACTGAAGCAGACTGCCACATCTTTCTCCCATGGAGTGGCTGGTGGGTCCAAACTGCAGACCTTTTGGTTAGCAGCCATATGCTTTATCTGCTATGCTACCAGACTTGGTTCGCTATCTTATATTAGAGAAATTTGAACTGGCTTATCATGTATCTTGAATGTTCAGGTTTGTTACGTAGACAAATTAATCCACCAACAACTTTTTTCTGTCTGTGTGGTGAAGCTGAACAATCCGTCTCTGTCAGCTTCTTTGCTCTTAAGTATAGGGAGCAGCTGAAACAACAGCTGGTTTGGGATGAGGACAGTGAAAATGGTGGCACAACATGAAAAATGTAACAATGTCTTGAGTTGTAAATGTGGAAGTTGTGTTGGCAGATGTTTTAGGGTGTATGTTTTCACTATAATAAATGAAATGGGGGGAAGAGATAGGTGAAAGGTCACAGGAAGCATTTAGCAAGGTCTAAACAACCCTCCTTGAAGCTATATGGTGGTTTCTTACCTGCTGCTATTTCCTGCTATCCTAATTATCAGGGCACATTGGTTTGGATGTAGTATTAAATTATTTTCTGAAATATTCAGGATAGAAATAAAAGGGTTTGGATTTTGGGGCTTTTGAGTTTCTTACTAAGTATCCATCTCTTGGCTGCTGTTGTTGTTACATGCTGTCAAGTCAGACCCAACTTATAGTGACCCCTCCTTGGGTTTCAGAGGTGGTATCACTACAGAAGTAGATTGCCTAAATTTTTTCCAAGGAGTGGCTGGTTGGCTAGAAGGTATTAAAGTCTTGGGTATTCTTAAGGGTCTCCCAGGGTATGGCACTGACCCCTGCTGACTCCTAGTCCCTCTTGGCCAGTCTGGGGGCAACCATTGCCTACTCCCAGGGCTGTTAAAATTCCTGGTACTTTTATTTATGTTGATACTGGTGTCATAAGGAACCCTGGTGATGCAGTGGTTATACACTCAGCTACTAACTGAAAGTCCAACCCATCAGCGGCGCCAACCCACCAGTAGCTCCACAAAAGAAAGACCTGGTGATCTGCTCCCATAAGATCACAGCCTTGGGAACCCTATGGGGCAGTTCTACCCTGTCCTCCAGGGGCTCTGTTAGTCAGAATTGACTCAACGGTACATGGCAACAACTGATATCATATATGTTTGAATAGGGAAGAACATACCTGTGATATTTTTCCTTTTCTCTTTGAAGGAAACTGTTTTAAATAGACCTTCTTTTGCATTTCATCTTCAAGTTGCAGTTTCCTATCTTAATAAGAAATTGTTTTAAGCAGAAAGGGATTCGGGAGAGGGAATTAAGTGCTTGCAAGGTCTGTGGGAGGGCAGGGTGATTGGTCTGTAGGCTAGCTCTTAAGAAACTACTTCTGGAGCACATCACCAAACCGGCCCACCCCCTGCCCTTTAGCCTTTGCTGTGATCATGGGATCCTACAGACAGATACCACCCAGATGAAAACATCTTGGTTAGCCCTGGATGTTTATCACAAAAGCTGACATTTAAAATCAGGCAGTTCCATTAAAATTAAAACAGTTGCCATCCAGTGAACTCCAACTCATGGTGACCCCAGGTGTGTCAGTGAACTGTGCGCCATAGGATTTTCACTGGCTGACTTTTTGGAAGTAGATCTCCAGGCCTTTCTTCCAAGTCACCTCCGGGTAGACCCGATCTTTTTGGTTAGCAGCTGAGTGCATTTACCGTTTGCACCACCCAGCAACTCCTAATTCTTTCAAAAACTCGGCAGTAGTGACGTGACTTGGCAGACATTTCCAGCAGCATTTATCAGCTGGAGGGAAGTGGGCCTCAAGTCTCCAGAGTCTTCTTTTATCTGTGCTGTTGCCGCCAGGCTCCTGCAGGCATTTCTGCTCCTAGCTTTGATGTAAAAGAGAAGGGAGAGAGCTGAAAGGCGGTCAGGTCTTAACCACTGTCATAGGGAAATCATAAGAAAAAGAGACAGGAAGTGCTGAAGAACACTGATGGGAAACTGTGACTGAGATCTCCTGGGAGTACAACTCTTTCTCCTTCCCTAAGGCCCAGCCTCAATTACTCAGCAGAGAGAATTCACTAGCAAAGTGCAAAGGAAACTGCCACATGTCTGTTTCTGTCATTTTTCCCCTTTAGAAGCCCCCTAGCCCTGCATGATGTTTTTGGAGGCAAGAAATAGGTGGTGTTCCCAGTCTTGTTTGAAAACTCATCTCAATAGCCTGGAAAGAAAATTGAATATCAATGTTGTAATGCAGGTGGGAAATTTCTCTCTCTTTGTCTGTGGATCACTTGGCTGTTGGGCCAAGTGCTCGGTTTGCCCATTTTGACCTTGTGCTGGTAGCATCTCACTAAAACAGCATGTGAATATGTCACCTAGCAGTTGTCACTCTCATTCTTATCAGAATCTTTCACTTGCAAGGTGTTGATTGGTGCCAGGACACCGCTGTTGCTCAGAATTATTCTTTTTATTTTAAAAGATTGTTCTTTGTAACTTCAGGGCCTCCTATACCAATCCACTCATTATGTTTAATGCACTTGGAAATTTAAGAGTAGGAGGCAAAGAAAAAAAAAAGTATCTTTTTTTGCATGTATTGAAAATTATATAACGAAACATATGCCATATCAACAATTTCTGCATGTACAGTTCAGTGGCATTGATTGCATTCTTCAAGTTGTACGACCATTCTTGCTATCCTTTGCCAAATCCTTCTAACACCTTTACCATAAATGCAGTGCAGGGACTCTCCCTTTTCCCCTCACTCCCATCTCTCCATAACATAACTCACTGCCATTGAGTACATTCCAACCCATAGTAACCCTCATTGAGTTTCCAAGTCTGTAAATCTTTATGGAAGCAGACTGCCCAGTCTTTCTTCCACAGAGCAGCTGGTGGGTTTGAACTACCAACCTTCTGATTAGGAGCCAAATGCCTTAACCACTGCAACACAGAGCTCCTTTCTCCCATCCCTAGTAGCTACTAATAAGCTTTGGTTTCTACTTATTTGCTTATTTCATATAAGTGAGATCTTACTGTAGTTGTCCCTTTGTTATTTATTTCTCACAGCATAATGTTTTTATGGTCCGCCTGAATTGTGGCCTCCACAGGACTTCATTCCTCTTTATATATATGAGTCCATTGTACATTATAAAAAAAAACAAAACAAAATCCACTGCCCTGGAGTTGGATCTGACTCATAGCAACCCCTCCTTGGGTTTCCAAGACAGTATCACTATGGAAGTAGATTGCCCAACCTTCCTTCCGAGGAGTGGCTGGTGGGTTTGAACCATCAGCCTTCTGGTTAGCAGTCAAATGCCTT
>NW_006922224.1:79271-110511 GCF_000298275.1 Orycteropus afer afer | reverse complement strand
GAAGGAAGGTTGGGCAATCCTACTTCCGTAGTGATACTGCCTCGGAAACGCAAGGAGGGGTCGCTATGAGTCGGGTTTGACTTGACGGCACATAACAACAACAACAACAAGTGTTATTTTTAAAGTATATATTGAACCTGTTGATGGGCAGTACATATTCTCAGATTCCATTGTGTTAGAGCATGCAGATCGCAGAAAGATACAGAGAAACTGCCGGGGCCACGAGTTTCACCATCAAGGAGTGGGATTTAAGTCTTTGAATTTTTGATACTTGATTTTTTTCTTTCCTATGTTGTAAGAAGATGGGGCAATCTACTTCCCTAGTGATACTGCCTCAGAAACCCAAGGAGGGGTCGCTGTGAGTCAGGTCTGACTCGACAGCACATAACAACAATAACAACATGTTGTAAGAGGCCTACTCTATGAAAGAAGCTATAAACTGAGCACTAAGATACCAGCCACTCCTCAGAAGGAAGGTTGGGCAATCCTACTTCCGTAGTGATACTGCCTCGGAAACCCAAGGAGGGGTCGCTATGAGTTGGGGCCGACTCGACGGCAAACAACAACAACAACAACAAGATATATAGAGGCAAATGTGTTGTATCTCAGAATCAAGAGTAATTTGATCAGATGTCATGATCAAATTCACTGAACACATGAATATTAATTATTTTTGTGATTTCTTACATAATTGCTAACAAAGCTGGAGATCTGAGTATACATAGGATGGGAGCCCTACTTTATCTACCATCAAAGGTGCCTTTAACAGCACCTCCCTCTGCCTAGTCTGGTGTCTTGGTAGTAGTTGTTTTTAATAGTTGGCTTACCCTGGACACATTTGGAATACTGTGTGAAGGGATATATGTCAGAAGGGGTATTATGAAAACAGCAAATTTGTCACAAAAAGGAAAATCCACTAGTTACTTAGACATAGAAGGACAGTTGGCAAAAGCTCTGGAAATAATTGGTCAACATTCGAGATCTGAGGCTGACCTGGTGAGCCTGACAATAGTTCTGTACCCCTTTCCTCCTGCCATTACCAGCTGCCATCAAGTCAACTCCAGTTCCTGGTGACCTCACTTGTGTCAAAGCAGAACTGCGCTCCATAAGGTTTTCAATGGCTGATCTTTCAGAAGTACGTCACCAGGACTTTCTTCTGATGCACTTCTGGGTGAACTCAAACTTTCAACTGAAATAGCCAAGGACATTAACTATTCCATTCAGGGACTCCTTCCTGCCATGAAAGTATCATAAACCTAGGAGAGGTGTAGAACCTTTGCCTCTGTCCACAAGACCCTCCCACAAATTTCTTACACACTCAAATTTAAAGACATACAAGTAGACCCATCCCAGAGAAGGTTAGAGACTCATTGTCCTACAGATTTATCTTAAAACTAAGGAAACATAACTGCAAAGACCTTATGTGACATATCTAAGATCACGCAGCATGGTAGTAGGGCTTTAACTAGAGCTCAGTTCTTGAGGGTCATCATGGCCTCCAACTAGTCTGGTTTCTGACTTGTTGTGTGGGCTGGCATAGAATGTTAATTGCATATCTGTCCTAGCATGAATTCCTAACCTGTCTTTGAGTTGTTGTTTTTGTTTTCCCTCTGCTTAATAACTAATATGTTTTTGGTAGGCAGGATGATAGACATATTAATGTCTACGTATACCTCTTTGAAATGATAGAAAGAAAAGATACCACTTTGAGGGCTAAGGTGTGCCTGACCCAAGCCATGGTATTTTCAATCACCTTACATGCATACAAAAGCTGGACAATAAATAAGGAAGACTGAAGATGTATTGATGCCTCTGTTGGCAATGAGTATTAAATATACGTAAAATGGACTGCTAAAAGAACAAATAAATCTGTCCTGGAAGAAGTACAGCCAGAATGCTCCTTAGAAGTGAGGATGGTAAGATTTGGTCTCATGTGCTTTGAATATGTTATGAGGAGAGACCAGTCCCTGGAGAAGGACATCATGCTTGGCAAAGTAGAGGGTCAGTGAAAAAGAGGAAGACCTTCAATGAGCTGGATTGACACAGTGGCTGCAACAGTGGACTCAAGCATAGCAAGGATTGTGAGGATGGCACGGGACTGGGCAGTGTTTTGTTCTGTTGTACGTGGGGTCACTATGAGTCGGAACTGTCTTAATGGCTCCTAACAACAAAAGCAGCAGCAGCATGGTCGTTCTGAGCCCAGGGTGTCTCCCTGTGATCCTGATCAGTTCCTCTCGGTTTGTGCACATCACAATCAGTAGCTACTGCTACCCATTTGTTGTGCTATTAGTTGCCATCAAGTCAGCTCTGACTCTTGGTGATCCCATGCACAACAGAATGAAATGTTTCCAGTCCTGCATCACTCTCACAGTCATTGATATGCTCTGGTCCACTGTGGCCACTGTGTATTTTGAGTGTCTTCCTGACAGGTGCGCATCTTCCAGCACTATGTCAGACAGTGTTCTGTTGTGATCCATAGGCTTTCACTGGCAAATTTTTAGAAATTGATCTGTAGGCCTTTCTTCCTAGTCTGTCTTCATTTGGACACTAAAACCTGTCCACCATAGGTGACCCTACTGGTATTTGAAACACTGGTGGCCTAGCTTCCAGTATCACTGCAACATGCAAGTCACCACAGAGTATCAGATGGACAAATGGGTGGTTCTCACCCTAGATAATTCCTGCCCTAGTGACCTCACATGGGCAGCCTCCTTCCTGCTTTCAGCTCCCTTGCCCTCTCTTGGCAGCACTGCCTTTGGGGAAAGCCATCGTATTCCCATTTGCCTTCTGAGACACATCCAACATTTAGAAAGTGAAAACCCTATGGATCATAACAGAACTTTGTCTGACATAGTGCTGGAAGATCCCCTAGATTTGGGAGAAAAAAAAAAAAAAAAACCTCACTGCTGTCAAGTTGGTTCTAACTCATAGCGACCCCTCCTTGGGTTTCCAAGGTGGTATCTCTACAGAAGTAGATTGCCCATAACATACTACACAAAATATTGTTCCACCTCCTACTTTGGTAAGTAGCAACTGGGATCTTAAAAGCTTGCAAGCAGCCATTTAGATTCAATGATGGGTCTCTCCTCATCCAGAGCAAAGAAGAATGAAGAGAAACAAAGATTCATGGAAAGAATTAGTCCTAGCGACTGGTACACCATGCGATCTGCAACCTATACATCTCTGAGACCAGAAGAACTAGATGGTGCCCAGCTACCACTGTCAACCACTTGGAGGGGAATCTGTGTAGGAGATCCTGGATAGAGGAGAACAATGTGGAATAAAACTCGAAATCATTTGGAAAAAAAAAAGGGAGACCAGCTTTGCTGGTCTGATAGAGCATGGTGGAACCACTGTGACTATGGCCCCTGGCTGCCCTTCAGGTCTAGAATTGAACCAACACCTGTAGCTTTCAGCCAAAGAAAAAACAGGCATATTAGCTAAACATTTACAATAGGTAGATACACTCCTTGGAGAGATCAATCATGAGAGAATAGAAGAGCTGTGTATGCACAGGGAGTCAGCTCAGGGGGCAGGGGTGCATGGAGGGATGGACATAGGGAAGAGGTGCTGTCGGGATAAAGTGGGAGGGGAGCTGTTGCATTGTGGTGAATTTTAGTCAATATCATGACAAAGAGTAATGAACTGCTGTATGGAAAGTGAATTTACTCTGTAAATTTTCACCCATATCACAATTTTAAAAAAAAGAAGAAGTAGTAGATTGCCCAGTCTTCCTTTCAAGGCACTCAAAACATACAATAGCCACAAAAAAGGGCTCTGAGTAGTAGTGATTGATGGAGCCTGAGATTGTACTGGGTGAACCTCTTCCAGGCTCACATTCCCGACTCCAGCCATTCACCATCACGGCCCTCTGGTACATGGATGCCAAACCCTGGGTTTAATTTTGTTTCTATGATGTACTCCATATATATATATATATATATACACACACACACACACACACACATACATACATACATACAAGATAAAGCAAACATCTTCCAAGGCAAAAAGGACATTGATCCCCGACATCCTCCATTTGATCCTTCTGGTGTCTGGAATTATTTCCGCAGTAACTAGCTTTATCCCCTGTAATTTAGATGACATGTTGATCTTTGAGGAAGGATTTCCCCTGGGAGCCCTCAAATGTCAACCAGCTGCTGAGAACTCATTAACTTAAGAGAGTAGAAGCTACCCAGCCTCCCCACAGACAGAACACAGCTACCTTAACAGCCTTTTCCCTTTAACTCATGATAGTCATGGGTATCAGGAGAATGAGGTAAGTATAATGAGGAAATAGGTTGTACCTCAACATAAAGAAAACAAAAATGCTAACAACTGGACCAGTGAGCAACATATTAATAAACAGAGAAAAGATTGATGCTGTCAAGGATTTCATTTTACCCAGATCCACAATCAATGCCCATGGAAGCAGTAGTCATGAAATCAAAAGACATATTGCAGTGAGCACATCTGCTGCAAAAGACCTCTTTCAAGTATTCAAAAGCAAAGATGTCACTTTGATGACTAAGGTGCTCCTGACCCAGGCTTTGGTATTTGCAGTCATCTCATACGCATGTGAGGACCTATGGTAGTATATTGCCTAAAGGCACTTGACTGCTAACCAGAAGGCTGGCAGTTCAAACCCAGCAGCCACTCCTCGGAAGGAAGATGGAACAATCTACTTCCATAGTGATACTGAAGGAGGGGTCACTATGAGTCGGGTCCAACTCGACAGCACATAACAACAACAACATATGCATGTGAACGTTGGACAAGTAATAAGGAAGACTGAAGAAGAATTGATGGCTTTGAGTTACACAGTTGGCCAAGAATATTAAGTATGCCATGGACTGTGAGAAAACGAGTAAGTTTTCTTGGGAGAAGTACAGCCAGAATGCTCCTTAGGAGTGAGGGTGACAAGACTTTGACCACATACCTTGGACATATTATCAGGAGGGACCAATTGCTGGAGAAGGACATCATGCTTGGTAAAGTAGAGGGTCAGTGAAAAAGAGGAAGAGCCTCAATGAGCTGGATTGACACAGCGGCTGCAACAATGGACTCAAGCATAGCAACAATTGTGAGGATGGTGCAGGACTGGGCAGTGTTTCGTTCTGTTGTACGTGGGGTCTCTATGAATCAGAACCAACTCGACAGCACCTAACAACAGTAAGCGAGGTAGGAGGCGATGTAAAATATCAACTCAAAAAATAATATTAATCTAAAATGTAATTATTTAATAGCCTATTTTCAAGGATAAAGTAATAAAGATGAAATATATAATGATGTAAAGGAACTCGTTATTTATTTATTTATTTATATTGTGCTCTAGGTGCAAATTTACAAAGCAGAGTTTGTTTTATATTCAACATTTCATGTACGTTTGTTTTCACTCCCCAGTTATCATGCCCAACCCTAAACCACTCTCCTCCCCTCCCTTCCAAGTAAACCAACCCCCTCATGCCCCTCATAGTTATGCACTCCTGTGTGTCCTGCATTTCCTCCATGTGAATGTTGCCCCTCTGGTGGCCCGTGGTCCATTGCTCCAAGGGATGCATCTCCATAGAGTATGTGGTTGCGTCACCCTGGGTTGAGTGGTCTGCATGTACGTCTTGTTTACTATTGGGCTGAGAACCAGCCCCTGGAAATGAGTTTTATTCCAGGCCCAAAGTGTATCCCAGGGCCATAGTATTGAGGGTCCCATCAAACTCCATCCGACCAGTAATTCTGGTCATTATTGTATTTTTGGATTTTGTTCCACATTTTTTCTCCCACTCTATCCAGGATCTCCAGTTTTGATCCCTTTCCAAGTGGTTAGCATTGGTAGCCAGGCACCATCTAGTTCTTCTGGTCTCAAGGTTCATCATGTCCTAAGGCTGATTGTTTCCAAATACCCTTGTTTTTTTTTTTTTTTTGGACTCTCCTTCACTTACAACAATAGGAGACCATTAGCTGCATCTTAGATGGCCCCTTGAAAGTTTTTAAGACCCCAGTTGCTACTCACCGATGTAGGTTGTGGAACAAGATTTTTATGAATTTTGTTGTGCAGTGGAGTCTGGTGTCCCCCAATACTATGGTCCTGAGTTGGGAGATCTGTTGGATCTCTCTACCACAGTGTCTGGCTGTCTGTGAGGGATTGCTCTATGTCTGCCTTCTGTTGTTTCTGTAAAGATTGTGGGTATTTTTATCACTGCTATCTGTACAAGATTAGCCTCAGCTGAATCTATTCTTGGTCTAGAGTATAATCCTGTTCACTGATCTCCATCTGATCTTCTCAGATGTTTATGTATTTTTCTGCAGCCTGGTGTTTGATGTTAATGATAATGCAGTATGGTGGATATAGTGGTATTAGCTTCTGTCATCTATATCTTATGTGCACAGTTTGGTGTCCTCCTTTTCCCCAGTGTTATCATGGTGGTCACAGAGTCTTCCATACCATCCCTCCCCTTACTCACCTCAGTGTGTGGCCTGAAATTATTCCCTCCACTTCCTTCCCCACCCTGGTAGCCTACAAAGTGAGTTTCCCTTCCTTAAGCAAGCCCTTCCTTGTCTTTTTAAAGTAAAAGGCTTATACAATATTTGTCCTTCAGTGATTGCGATTGACTTATTTCACTCTGCGTGTTGTCCTCCAGGCTCATCCATGTTGTGAGATGATTTACATATCGTTCATTGTTCTTTAATGTAGCGTAGTATTCCATTGTGTGAATGTGTGAATGTACTATAATTTGGTTATCTATTCACCTGTTGATGGGCATTTAGGTTGTTTCTCTTTGCTGTAGTGAATTGTGCTGCAGTGAACAGAGGTGTGCATATGTCTGTTCATGTGCTGCCTCTCACATCTTTAGGATATATTCCTAGTAATGGAATTACTGGGTCAAATGGTATTTCTATTTTCAGTTTTTTAATGAAATGCCATACTGTTTGCCACAATGGTTGTACCATTTTACAATCCCACCAGCAGTGTATGAGAGTTCCAATCTCTCTACAACCTCACCAGCATTTGTTGTTTTCTGTCCTGTTGAACTTTGCTAGTATTGGTGGGGTGAGATGTTATCTCATCATTGTTTTGATTTGCATCTCTCTAATGACTAAAGATCGCGAGCAATTCCTCATGTGTTTGTTGGCCACCAGCATATCGTCTTTAGTGAAGTGTCTGTTCATGTCTCTTGCCCATTTTTGAATTGGATTATTTGTCTTTTTGTTGTTGAGGTGTTGAAGTTTTCTATAGATGTTGGAGATAAGTCCTTTGTCAGATATGCCAACCAAAACAAAACTCATTGCCATTGAATCGGATCTGACTCATAGTAACCCCACCTTGGGTTTCCGAGGGGGTATCACTATGGAAGTAGATTGCCCAATCTTCCTTGCAGAGAGTGGCTGTTGGGTTTGAACTGCCAGCCTTCTAGTTAGCTCCCCAAATATGTCAGAGACAAATATTTTCTCACAATTTGTAGGTTCTCTTTTTAACCTTTTAACGAAGTCTTTCAATGCGCATAAGAATTTAATTTTTAAAGGTCCCAGTCATCTAGCTTCTCTTCTACCTCCTGTGCCTTTTGGGTTATGTTTGATAGTCTATTTATGCCATAAATTAGGGCTCCAAGATTTGCCCCTATCTTATCTTTGATGAATTTTATAGTTTTGGGTTTTACATTTAAGCCTTTGATCCAACTTGAGTTTGTTCTTATGTAGAGGGTAAGTATGGGTCTTCTTTCATTTTTCTGCAGGTGAATACCCACTTTTTCTTGCACCATTTGTTAAAGAGGCTATCTCTTCCCCATTTAATGGGTTTTGGACCTTTGTCAAAGCTGTCCATAGATGGATGGGTCTATTTCTGGGTTTTTGATTCTGTTCCATTGGTCTGTCTGTCATTGTACCAGTACCACACTGCTTTGACTACTGTGGCTGTATAGTAGGTTTTAAGATCCAGGAGTGTGAGACCTCCCACTTTGTTCTTCTTCAGTAGTGCTCTGCTTATCTGAGGTCTCTTTCCTTTCTATATGAAGTTAGTAATTGATTTTTCCATGGCCTTAAAAAATTTTGTTGGTATCTGAATCGGGATTGCATTAACTGTGTAGATTGTTTTAGGTAATATTGACATTTTCACGATATTCAGTCTACCTATCTATAAACAAGGCAGGTTCTTCCATTTATGTACATCCCTTGTTGTCTCTTGTAGTAGTGTTTTATAGTTTTCTTTGTATAGGCCTTTGTGTCTCTGGTAAGATTTATTCCTAGATATTTTATCTTTTTAGTAGCTATTATAAATGGTATTGTTTCCCTTATTTCTGTTTTAGAGGTCTCTGTTGGTATAGAGGAATCCAACTGATTTCTGTATGTTGACCTTTATCTGTCTACTTTGCTGAACCTCTCATTAGTTCCACTAGTTTTTTTGTTGAGTCACTTGGGTTTTCAATATATAGAATCATATCATCTGCCAATAGAGATAGCTTTACTTCCTCTCTGTCAATTTGGATGCCTTTTATGTCTCTTTCTTGCTTTATTGCCCTGGCTAGGATTTCCAATACATTGTTAAATAGGAGTGGTGATAGAGGGCATCCCTGTCTGGTTCCCATTCATAAGGGGAATGCTTTGAGTCTTTCTCTATTAATAATAATGTTGGCAATTGGCTTTGCATATATGCCTTTTATTATGTTGAGGAATTTCCCTTCTATCCTTATTTTGCTGAGAGTTCTGAACAGGAATGGGTGTTGGATTTTATCAAATGCCTTTTCTGCATTGATTGATATGATCATACGGTTCTTTACTTTTGTTTTGTTTATGTGATGGAGTACATTGATTGTGTTTCTGATGTTGAACCATCCTTGCATACCATGTATGAATCCCACTTGGTCAGGTGATATGATCATATGGTTCTTTACTTTTGTTTTGTTTATGTGATGGATTACATTGATTGTGTTTCTGATGTTGAACCATCCTTGCATACCATGTATGAATCCCACTTGGTCAGGATGTATTATTTTTTTGATATGTTGTTGGCTAGGATTTTGTTGAATATTTTTGCATCTATGTTCATGAAAGGTACTGGTTTGTAGTTTTCCTTTTTAGTGGTGTCTTTTCCTGGCTTTGGTATTAGTGTTATGCTTGCTTCATAAAATGAGTTTGAGAGTATTCCATCTTTTTCTATGTTCTGGAATGGGTTGAGTAGTATAGGTGTCAACTCTTCCCTGAATATTTGGTAAATTTCTCTTGGGCCTCAATAAGGGCCAGGACTTTTTCTTGTGGGAAGTTTTTTTATGACCTGTTAAATTTCTTCCTTTGTTATGGGTCTGTTCAAGTATTCTGTCTCTGGGTGGGATAGTTTAGGTAGGTCTTATGATTCCAGAAACTCATCTGTCTCTGCTAGGTTTTCAAATATATTGGAGTACAGTTTTTCATAATATTCTGTCATTGTCTGTTTTGGTTACCTAGTACCACTCTGACAAGAATATACCACGAATGGGATGGCTTTAACAAATAGTTTATTCTCTTACAGTTTGGAGGCTTTAAGTCTGAGTTCAAGGTGCCAGGCTCTAGGGGCTGGGTGAAAGCCCCTTGACCTTGGGCTTCAGCTCTGCCTTTTGCTCCTGGCCCACTGAAGCTAGAGGCATCTCTTCATTTAGACAGCTTCTGGCTGTCCCAAGGTCGACAGATAAAATGACACAGTCCTGATGTTACCAAACAACATGGCAGGCCATTGATTCAAGTCCATTAAAAGTCCCAGGATCAGTAGGGCATGGCAGGCTGTTGAACAACGACATGGCTACATGCAGGGTTCGAGCATGCCATAAGCTAGAGACCGTTCCCAAAGCTGCTGCTTATATACAGGAAGCAGACCACATCCCCAAGGCAGCTACACAGCTGCTCACATTAGATTCCACCATGGAGTTGATTACCAGTCTCATCATGGGGAATACTACATCCAGCTGCCCAGCCACTCAACCAGGCCTAGCCAAGTTGACACAAACACTTAACCACCACAGTGTCTTTTTTATTTCAGTTGGTTCTGTTGTGATGACACCCTTTATTTATTTATTATTCTTGTAATTTGCATCTTCTCTTTCTTTTCTTTTGTTAGATTTGCCAATGCTTTGTCAATTTTATTAATCTTTTCTAAGAATCAGCTTCTTGTTTTGTTGATTTTCTCTTTTTTTATTTTCTGTTTCATTTAATTCTGCTCTGATCTTTATTATTTCCTTACTTCTAGATACTGTAGGATTCTTTTGTTGTTCTTTTTCTAATTGTTAGAATTATTGAGTGAGAGTGTTGATTTTGTTTCTTTCCTCTTTTTTGATACGTGCATTTATTGCTATAAACTGACCTCTGAGTACTGCTTTCACTGCGTCCCATAGGTTTTGGTAAGCTGTATCTTCATTCTCGTTTCTAGGAATTTTTTTTATTATTTCACTTTTTATTTCTTCTATTACCCAATAGTTTTTGAGCAGTGTATTGTTCAGCTTTCATGTTTGATGTTTTTTCCTTGATCTTCCTATTATTAATTTCTAATTTTATAGTACTGTGGTGTGAGAAGATGCTTTGTAGTATTTCAGTGTTTTTGAATTTATTGAGGCTTGTTTTATGTCATAACATATGATCCATTCTGGAGAATGATCCATGTGCACCTTAAAGTCTATTTTATCAGAAATTAATATTGTCACTCCTGCTCTTTTTTGGTTACCGTTGGCTTGGTATATTTTTTTCCACACCTTAACTTTTAATTTGTTTTTATCTTTGTGTCTAAGGTGGGTCTCTTGTAGGCAGGATATAGATGGTCTTTTTTTCTTATTCAGTCTGCCACTCTCTTTCTCTTGATTGGTGCATTTAGTCTGTTCACATTGAGTATAATTAGTGATAGGTGTGAATTGATTGCTGTCATTCTGTTGTGTTTTTTGTCACGTTGTTGGTGTTTCCTTGGTCCATATACTTTTCTGTGCTGAGTTCATTTTGTTGTCAAGTGTTTCCTCTTTTTTCTTCTTTATTGTTGGTTTTGTGCTTACTAAACCCATATGTTTTCCTTCCTTCTGGGTTTGCTTCAGAGCTCTGGTGACATAGTGCCTAAGGCATTTGACTGCTAATCAGAAGTCTGGCAGTTCAAAACCACTAGCCACTCCTTGGAAGGAAGGTTGGGCAATATACTTCTGTAGCGATACCTCCTCAGAAACCCAAGGAAGGGTTGCTATGAGTTGGATCCAACTTGATGGCAGTGAGTTTGGTTTTTTTGGTGGGTTTGCTTAGGGGGATTGTTCATTTTCTCTGTGGTTACCGTGTAGTGAATTCTTGTTTCTGTATTTTTGGAACAGTCTGTTCTATGAGTATATTGTCCTGTTTTCCTCACCATTTGGAAGTTTTGTACCTAGAACTTTTATTCCCTCTCTTTGGTTAGTTGCTGATGTTGTGTACAGATTGACTTCCTTGTTTTTTGGTGTACAGTGTTTTATGGTCTTATTTTGAGCATCTGTTTCTGATTTGGTTTTAGTCTTGATGTCACGTGCTCTGATTTTGTTGTTCTCTGTTGTGGGTTCTCTATTGAAAAGACTTCCTTAAGCATTTCTTATAGGGTTGGTCTAGTTTTCACAAAAATCCCTTAATTTCTGTTTGTCTGAGAATATCTTGATTTCACTCTCATATTTGATGGACAGTTTGGCTGGATACAGGATTGTTGGTTGGAAGTTCTTTTCCTTCAATGTTTTATATATGCCATCCCATTGCCTTCTTGCCTGCATGGTTTCTGCTGAGTAATCAGAACTCACCCTAACTGTTTGATTATTATAAGTGATATTTCTTTTGTCCCAGGCAACTCGCAAGATTCTTTCTTTGTCTTTGGTTTTGGAGAGTTTGATTATGATATGCCTCAGTGTTTTTTTCTTGGGATCTATTCTATTTGGGATTCTTTGAGCTTCTTGGACAAATATCTTTTCTTCCTTCATGATATGGGAGAAGTTTTCTCTTAGTAAGTCTTCTCCGTGTTTTTCTCAGTATTTTTTTCACCTTTTCTTGTTCTGGAATTCCAATGAGATATATGTTGCTTCTTTTCATGTCATTCCATATAACTCTTAGGTTCTCTTCATTTCTCTTAAATCTTTGTTCTGATTTTTCTTCATACAGGTTGGTGTCAGGGGATTTATCTTCTATTTGAGAAATGCGTTCTTCAGCCAGTTTTGGCCTATTCTTCTGTGCTTCCACTGTGTTGTGTAATTCTGTAATTTTGCTACTCATCTTCTGGATTTCTAACTGCTGTTTTTTGTATGAGTTCTAATTGTGCACTAATCTTGCTATTTTGCTCTTGAATAGTTTTCCTGAATTTTTCCAGGGTACAATCTGTGTTCTCCTTGGTTCTGTTTGGGGTTTCCTTAAGCTCTTCTAGAGTTCTATAAACATACCCTCTAAATTCCTTCTTGGATAATTCTATTGCCTCCTCTTCCTGCATGTTTAATGAGACTTTTGTTTGGGATTTTATTTTTATTGTCTTATCCTTTTTGTTGTTGTTTGATTTGAGGTTGCCTGTTGTTTCCTATA
This sequence comes from Orycteropus afer afer, assembly GCF_000298275.1. Classification (NCBI taxonomy): domain Eukaryota; kingdom Metazoa; phylum Chordata; class Mammalia; order Tubulidentata; family Orycteropodidae; genus Orycteropus; species Orycteropus afer. The sequence continues at coordinate 97,995 of NW_006922224.1, read as the reverse complement.
CATTTTGAAGTTGTCTTTAACTGTTAGTTACATATTGATTTGTTTTGTCTTGATTTTATGATTTAATATTTTTGCAAAGGTGGAGCTGCTAGTGTATTTTATTTTTTTGGTTATTTATTCAGGTGTGCTGAGTTGCTGTTCAGTTTTCATTGTGATGATGGAATCACTGTGGAATGTGGATGCAGTTCTCTGTTCATCATGAAGGGGATTTGGGATTCGAGCCAGCAGTTGTTGTAGTGGCTTAATGTGGTTTTTCTATTAGATGAGGCAGGGGAGGGGTGGGGAAAGGAGGAAGAAAAGAGGGGAAAAAAGCTCCAAGGCACCAGTAGCCATTTCGAGACCTTTGAGTAGGCTATTAATGATGATGTTACACTGTCACTCACAGGCCCGCAGCTCCAGTTCAGCAAAAGACCCCAATGGCTAGGGGTCCATCACTTGCCACCAGGTTCAGATAGCCACAAAAACCCTGTAATCCAGGCCATTGTGTGCCAAAAAGCTGTCCTGGAATAGCTGCCCTGATCTGTGCCACGAGTTTGTCCTAGGCCCTGCCCACCTGTACATGCTTCCCTCTCCTCCTAATTCTGCAAGCACCCAGAGCCAAATGGGTCTCTGGTCCACTTCTGAAAAATGCCGACCTTGCAGTGGTCCCAAATTTACTGATAAAAGTGGATGCTGAAGGTAGATCCGTAGAGTGGCCACAGGTGCTCTGGTGTGTTCTCTCGACTGGCCCAGGGGGCCCTCTGATGCCCAATCTCACCCACTGGTTGGAGCTCCACAGGGCAGATTCATTTATTTTTATTCTTTCTGCCTGTTTACACTGCCTTTCCCACCTTTCTTCTCCTACTCCCCTGAATTTGGCCTTCTCTGACTTAATGAGCTGTTCAGAGTCCCAGAATCCCTGCTTCAAACTGCTGCACCGAGTTTTTCAGGTATTAAGATGCCAGAGGGAACTAACATGTGGGCTACAGGGAAGACACCATCAACCCCTTGGAACTCATTGTTTTTCTGGCTAGTGGTGTTAAAAACTGTTTGGAAAGTCACAAAAGAACTCGAAAGTGAACCAGACTAATTTTCTCACTTAAGGATATGATTAAAATGAAAATTCATCCTGGTCACTACTTGAAAAAATGCATGTTGGAGTCTCTCTGTCTTTCTCATTTCACTGGAGAAGTGCTTCTGAGTATTTAAAAACTTAGTCTGGGAAAAGGTGTTTTATCTCTTACTTGTATGTGTGTCTGAGCTGATGCCCTAATAGTTCTAGCTGCTATCACTGACCATTTTCTCTATCAGGACTAAGTTACCCACTGAGGACAAAATGAGAAAGAAGGCAGTCATTCCAAGTCCAAGCAAGGTCAAGGCCAGGCTCCTTTGGAAATGGATCATGTTTGTGTTTCTTTGCCCTTTCTCTGCCCACTTTTAAAACCCTTTCCATTCTTGTGGTAAAACTTGCCCTAAAAGAATCACAGGCTCGTTAGAGGCAGAAGAGACCTTTCAAGACTATGTCATCCAGTCCTTTTATCTTAAATTGTATGTGTGTGTGTGTGTGTGTGTCAAAATCATATGCATAGAGTTTATTAGTCAAATCATTGTATAAAGTTTGTTGAGAAAATGAGCAGGTCCCTATCTACCTCCCCTGTATCTTACTTTCCCCAGACGCAACAACTTCAACTCTTTTAGCTGATTTTTTTTTTTTTTTTAATTCCATGTCTCCATATAGATGTTGTATGGTTAGGTGCTGTCATGTTGATTCCAACTCTTAGTGACCTCATATGACAGAGTAGAAGTACCCCTTAGGATTTTCTTGGCTGTCATCTTTATGGAAGCAGATTGTCAGGTCATTTTCCCATGGAGCTGCTGGATGGGTTCAAACCACCAACCCTTTGGTTACCATCCAAGCATTTAACTGTTGCACCACCAGGCCTCCTTTATGTAGATAAATATGTCTTGATCTTTCAGATTTAGGCATTAGCTAATGAATTTGCACTGTAGATGAAGATTTAGCTGTCTTTTCCCCACTCTGCACCCTCTATGTATACATGCACCCTTCTCACCCTCCAGCTCCCTACCCTACCATATCCCAATATAGTCCCATCATGATTGTGGTTAGACCATAGCATTTTGTTAAGGCTGTGTGAATACTATGATATACTGTGATTGGTTTCCTGTCCCATATGACTTCTCATTGTCTCTGTTTTCTAATTCTTCTGTGTGCTTAGTTTTGTTTCATTATTCCCTAATTGAACCCCAAACTCTCCACCAGTTGTCTTAATTACTTCTCAAACAATTTAGATGTATCAGGTTGTATTAATTTCATTGTCTTACAGAAGATTCACCCTAAGTCATTTGACCTGCTCTAGTCTGGCCTGGTTGTCCTCTAGGGCTTGATGCACATAGGTCAGCTCAGGGTCACCCCTCTCTATCATTACAGGAAGTCTAGTCATCTCTTTTCTGTACTGGTTTCTCTGTTTGTTGTATACCATATCTTGTTCTTTCAAGGTTTACTCCCTTATTTTTATGGCACACATCCTCTAATATCTTCCTAAGGTAAAAACTCCTGGTAGCAAAAATATTTGAGACTTGAATGTCTAAATAACTCTTTATTCTAACCCTAAGAATTGATTGACAGATTAGCATTGTCCGTTTGTAGGATTTAGACCTGTCTCATGGGGTGATGGAGTCCCTAGGTAGTAAAAATAACTATTGCGCTTGACTGTTAATCAAAATATAGGAGGTTTGAGTCCTCCTTAGAAGAAAAGCTTGAGATCTCCTTCCAAAAACTCAGCCATTAAAAGCACTATGAAGGACAATTCTGCTCTGACATGCATCTCATCACCACGAGTCACAATTAACTTGATAGCAACTATTTTTTTGTTTTTTAGTTTTTTACTGGACTCGTCATAAAGTCTGGGAGAGTTATAGTCCAGGGTGGGTATAGCTGCTCAGTAACATTATCAAAATCCAGGTTCTTCCTACTTTTCTGTTCCACCATCCTCACCTTTTTGGTTTTTGCTTCTCTGGTTTATGGCCTTGTGGTCATGGTATTAGATATCATGTTTTTCCTTCAAGGAGTCAGGCACAATGCAAAGAGAAGACCAAAAAACAAAAGTTTCTCCTGTCAAGGTTCTGTTCTTTTATCTGGGGGAGGAGAAGGGAGAATTTTCCTAGTGGTCCCCCCACCAAACTGGCCAGAGGTGATCATATGACTATCTCAAGCTTCAAAGGAGGTGAAGAAGAGGCCAACTTGGCCTGAGACTGCTGATCTCCACCCACTTCCTAAACTCAAAAGCTGGGGTTCTATGCACAGAGAAGGAGCTCTGGTAGCCTAAGGCATTTGACCGCTAACCAGAAGGCTGGCGGTTCAAACCCATCAGCCACTCCTCGGAAGGAAGATTGGGTGACCTAATTCCATAGTGATACTGCCTCGGAAACCCAAGGGAGGGGACGCTATGAGTCAGACCCGACTAGACAGCAGTGAGTTTGTTTTGTTTTGTTTTGTTTTATGCACAGAGATGGGAGCTATGGCTGTTGTGTAAGCACAGGTGGTAGTGTCAAGAACAGCCTTCAAGGAAAAAGCCAGGATTATTTTTGCTTAATGAAACAGATTTTCTGCTTAAGTATTTGCTCAGACTATTTCAGGTAAAATACCACCCACAAGATCATCTCCCTTCAAACTAAAAGCCTACTCAATGGAAGTGGGTTTGACATAGAACATCCTACGGGCAAGAGAGAGTTTTGTGCAAATCTTAGAGAAATTAAGTTTTCTCATGCGTGTTTCCATTCAGAGATATCAAAGTAGTCTTTGTGATTGGGTAGCTTCGAGATGTAGAATGATACGTGATCTTTTGCCTTTTTTTCTCCTGTTCAATATTCTACTAATTTTTTTCATTATTTATTACATTTGTAATGAAAACAAAACAAAACAAAAAACCATTTTTTCAAAACATTCCTCTGTGGAATGTCATGTAAGATGTCTCAAGAACTGGACCACAGAGCTGGTTTTGTTTTACTTCTTAAACTTTAAAATGAGAAGGACAACTTCAGTAAATGCAATAACATACACCGTCCTGCTACAACAGTAATAATAATTTATGAGTGAATACATAGGTAGATATGCATGCTAAATAGGTGAGGATTATATATTAGAGCACATAGGATACACAGTTTTAGAAGCTACTTAGACAGCAGGACTGAACCACTGGACCTGCAGACTAAGGACCATAGCTCAAGGGATGTCTAGGTCAATTGGCAAAACACAGTTCATAAAGATAATGCTCTACAACCTAGTCTGTTGAGTAATGTCTGGGGTCTTAAAAGCTTGCGAGCAGCCATCCAAGATGTGAATATTGGTCTCTTCCCACCTGGAGCATAGGAGAACAAAGAAAAACAAAATGACCAAAGGATTAACGAAACCAAAGGACTGATGACCCACATGAACCACATCCTCCTCTGTTTGAGACCAGAAGAACTACATGGTGCCCGGCTACCACTCCTGTCCACTCTGACCAAGACAGCGATGCTCGGTTAGAATAGGTTAAAAAAAAAAAAAAAAAAAAGCAAAATTGGTAGCCAAAAAGAGAAAAGACTGGAGGAGTTACTGATTGGAAAAAGACTAGGGGAACACCCAACACTATTGCCCTGAGAAAACCTTGTAACTTGAAACTGAAGACACTCCTGGAGGCCTACTTCCAGCCAAATAATAGATGAGGGCTCCTCAGAACAATCATCTATACGAGACCAATAGGGTAACGTCTGCCCCAAACTGAAGATGAGACAACAGGGAGAGACAAGTAACCAGATGGATGGTAACAAGGAGCCCAGGGAGGAAAAGGGAAGTGCTGACACATCACGGGGATTGCAGCCAATGTCACGGAAAAATTTGTATATGAGCTATTGATTGGAAAACTAATTTGCTCTGTGAGCTTTCACCTGAAGCACAATAAAATGTTCAAAAATATGAAATAGTCATTGTAATGCAGTGTCTCACACCACAGACTTGAAAAGGTAACTTTTTTGTTCAAGCAGTATCAGCTTTGGATATTTAATGGTATAATGTCTTATTTCCTCATCATTTATGACAGCAAAGTATTGTTCCCGTTGTGTTGCAATGAGTATATCAGAAGTTTATGGCACTGAGTGAAGAAATGCAACATAATCATTACCTTTGATCGATGTGATCATTTTTGGAAAGTTAAATCATAGTATTCCCAGTATTGGCTTGGAAGAGAAAAGAATAAGAAAGAAAGAAAATACGCACAATTCAAGATCTTTCCTTGATAACTTAAAATCTTCCATTTGAGTAATGTTGTTGCTGGGTGCCACTGAGTCCATTCCCATTCAAATCGACCCCATGTGACAGAGTAGAACTTTCCCATAAGGTTTGCTTGGCCATGATCTTTATGAAAACAGATGGCCAGGCCTTTTTCCCACAGAGCCACTGGGTGGGTTTGAACTACCAGCCGTTTGGTTGGCAGCTGAGTGCTGAACTGTAGCACCACCAGGGCTCCTTGGACAGGAATAATAGAAATGAATAACTCTGAACTAATATTTAGTCTCTAATAAGAAATAAAGTTTCTTTTTCAGCTCTATGAATTCATTTTCTAATTATGAAAGTTATATGCTGGCTAAGATGGAAACCCCCATCAGAGAAGGCACATTGAAATATTTTCCACTAAAAGAAGTGATAGAAAAATGGTAAGACAGGCCCCTATCAAAGGCAGAAATCTCGTAAGACCTGGAAAAAACAAGGCAGTCCCATCGAATTCTGGGTCTTGCAGGTCTCACTGTAAAATCTTTATAGAACATTTGTGAAAGGAAGCAGTGATTCTTCACCCCACCACCTGAATCCAGTCGTTAATGCCTCTGTAAAGACTGTCTGACTCTTCTCAGATGTGCATGATTGAGTGCAGGCACACCTTGGAGATATCATGGGTTGGTTCAGAACGCCTCAATAAAGCGAAGATCACAAGAGAGAGAGCTACATAAATTTTTGGTTTCCCAGTGCCTATAAAGGTTATGATTACACTTTACTGTCATCTATGAAGTGTGCAGCAGCATTGTGAAAAAGTTTGAAATATTGTGGGAATGACCAAAATGTGACCCAGAGACACAAAGTGAGCACAGGCAGTTGGAAAAACAGTACCGATAGACTTGTGATGCAGGGTTGCCATGAAACTTCAATTTGTAAAAAATGCAAGTATCTGTGGGATGCAATAAAGTAAAGTGCAATAAAATGATGTGTGCCTATGTATCATTGTAAGCATAGTGTAAATGCCACTTTATATTGTATCATGCATATTTCTATGACACTGATTATTTTCTTTATACTTCATGTTTAGTTTTTGTAAGCTTTATTTTTAGGAAAGATAACATTTAAAGACAAATAGTTCTTCGGGGATTGTTTAGAAAAATACCCACCCATCCCCTCACCAGCCCCCCATTTCCTCTTCATCCAAGGCAATCATTTTCATTTATCTGATTATTTGAATATTTCTCTCCATCTGTCTAAACAAAATGCTTGTGTTGCTACTTCATGATTTTTTTTGTTCTCCCTTTGGAAAAGGATGACAGCACACCCTTTAACACCCTTACCTCCACTCTAATACTTCTCATTGTTTCTACCCTCCTAACAATATTACATTGTAATTCAGTTAGTCATCTGCCTTATTACATCATAAGCAGACTGGATCAGCTGAGAAGGCTGTGAGGAGAGACTCCTTCAGTCCGCTCTCTATGCCTCGTGCACAGCTTCATTCTGGAAACCCTCTTCACCTCTGGGGACTCTCTGATATGGGCCCCCTGCTTCATAGTTTTCGTATCTTCCTTTTCTTGGTTTACTCCCTTGCTTTTGTGAGGCATATTCCCTAGTAGCTTTTGGAGAAAACGATTTTTGAGAAGTAGATTTTTGAAATCTTGTGATTCTGAAAATGTCCTTATTCTAGATACACTCATATGTAACAGTTTGGCAGGTGTCATGGATTGAATTGTGTCCCCCAAAAGTATGTGTCAACTTGGCTGCACCATGATTCTCAGTGGTTTGGCAGTTATGTCATGATGTGATGTGGCAGTTATGGAATGATGTGATTTGGTAGTTATGTAATGATCCCCTGTTGTGATAGTTAAGGTTGTGTGTCAACTTGGCTGCATCATGGTTTTGAGTGGCTGGGCAGCTGGATGTAGTTATTCCCCATGATGAGGTTGTAATCACCTCCATGGTGGAATCTGCTGTGAGCAGCTAATCAGCTGCCTTCGAGGTGTGGCTAGTTTTTTGGCATATATGGATCTTGCATTTGGCTGAGTCTTCATCTCCAGTTCCTGGACTTGAACCAATGGACTGCTGTATTGCCTACCTTTCTTGGGATTGTGCCATTTTACCTGACAACTTTGGGGTTATGAGCCTCAGCAACCTGCAGCTGCCTAGTTAGGAGATGCCTTCAGCTCCAGTGGGCCTGGAACAGTGGGCAGAGCTGAAGCCCAATGTTGAAGGGCCTTCACCCAGCCCCTGGAGCCAGCACTCTGAATTCAGACTCCTAGCCTCCTAAACTGTAAAAAAATAAATCTCTGTTTGTTAAAGCGATCCACTTATGGATTTCTGTTATAGCAGCACTAGAGAACCAGGACACCCATGATGTGATTTGATATGATAAGCCAGTCCCATCAATTATAAGGGGATTAGGGGTAGGATGCAACACCCTTACTCAGGTCATAGCCCTGATCTCATGTAAGGGAAGTTTCCCAAGGGTGTGGTGTGCATCACCATTGTCTTACAAAAGATAAAAGGAGAGAGGAGCAAGCAGAGAAGGAGGAACCTCAGTACCACCAAGGAAGAACAGCCGAGAGCAGAACATGTCCTTTGGGCCAGGGTCCCTGTGCTAAGAAACTCCTAGACCCAGGGGAAGATTGATAACAAGGGCCTTCCTCAGAGCCAGCAGAAAGAGAAAGCTGCTTCTGGAGTTGGCACCCTGAAGTCAGACTTCCAGCTTCCTTAACTGTGAGAGAACAAATCTCTGTTTCTTCAAACTATCCACTTGTGGTACTTCTGTTATAGCAGCAGTAGATAACTAAGACAGCAGGGTATAGAATTTTTGGGGGAAGTTGTTTTCCTTTAGGTTTTTAAAGGCATTGTTCTGTTCTCTTCTACTTCCCCAAGTTGCTGTTGAGAAGTTCAAAATCATTCTCTTTCCTAATCTTTTAAATGTGACCTTTGTTTTTCCCCTCTGAAAGTGTAAAGGTCTCTTTCTCTTAATAAAGTGCCTTGGCATGGGTCTTATTTTTGTCCTTGGTAAAGTACACTCAGTGGGCCTTTTCAGTCTGACTGCTCCCAGCCTTCCGGCCTAGGGATGTTCTGGATGATCCCCTCGCCTCAGGCTGGTTCTTGTCATTTCCTGATTTCTGTGAGTTTTGGGGGAAGGAAGCAAAAGTAGAAGCCTTTGTTCACTCCATATTTACCTGAGCAGAATGATAGAATGTTCCTACCCTATTACTCAAGACCATTGCAAGATGTAATATTGAGATTACTTTTTCATTTAAAACTCTAATTCAGAAGGGAAAAAACCAACTTAGAATAAACATTTCCTTCTAGACAGAAAATACTCCTGTTTGTTTTGTGCAGAATCAATAGATTTGGGGATTTCTCCATGACCAAAGGAAGGAATATTATTTTTCATATGCAAATAGAAAACTCCATCCTGTTCTGAATTGAGAGAAACCAGCTCAGTGCATTTGAAATCATGAGGCTTATGAGTAGCTGGTTTAAGATAAATAGATTAAATAAGCTTCTACCTGAGTCATTAACATTTCTTTACCTTTCCAAGTAATTAGAGGTCTTAAATTCTGGCTGCTTCTTACAGAATAAACCAAAAAACCAACCCACTGCCATAGAGTCAATTCTGACTCATAGTGATCCCCATAGGGCTTCCAAGGCTATAAATCTTTAGGGAAGCAGATTGCCTCATCTTTCTTCCACATAGTGGTTGGTGGGTTTGGACCACGGACCTTTTGGTTAGTAGCCCAATGCCTTAACTACAGTCCCCAATGCCTTAACTACAGTGCCACCAGAGCTCCTTTCCTAAAAAAAATAGTGTGTTATTGTTGTGAATTTGCAACAATATTAATAGGAAATTAGTGGTTATATACCTGCTTTTCCCACTCACCTCTGTGGTTCTTGATTTGAAGGGGCTGCCTCTGAAGCTCTGGATATTAAAATGCTGGGGGCTCAGTGACCAAACATCTAGTCCTCTGTGATCCCTGACCTTGAGGCCAGGGGCTGACTTTATTCCTCTTTGCATTTCTGGTCCCTTGAATTGCATCTGGAGGCCTTGGGTGGTACAAGTAGTTCACGTGCTCGGCCGCTGACCTAGAGGACACAGGTTCAAGTCCACCCAGAGGGGCCTCAGAAGAAAGGCGTGTTCTACTTCCAAAAAATCAGCCATCAGAAACCCTGTGGCACATACTACTCTGACACACATGGGGTTGCCAGGAATGAGTTGGAATCAACCCAACAGAAACTGGCACCCAGTAAATCTTTCTTATATGCTTATCAGGTGAATGAATGAGTAAGAGAGAGAGGGGACCATTCACTGTCAACAGTACAGTTATGTCAGATACACTGGCAACTTCAAGATAGTTCTAAAACATCTTCTCTAAGGAAAACATCTGAATGTCATACTAACAGTTCTCGCTCATACTGCCTGTGGTGTTTAAGTTTGTGTGTCAACTTGGGTGGGCCTGGTTGAGTGGCTGGGAAGCAAGATGTAGTATTCCCCATGATGAGACTGGCAATCCTCTCCACAGTGGAATCTACTGGGAGCAGCTGAGTAGCTGCCTTAGGGGATGTGGTCTGCTTCCTGTATATAAGCAGTTGTTATTATGTGCCATCGAGTCGGACCTGACTCATAGCGACCCCTCCTCGGATTTCCGAGGTAGTATAACTGTGGAAGTAGATTGCCCAGCCTTCCTTCCTAGGAGTGTATGATGGGTTTGAACCTCCAGCCTTCTGGTTAGCAGTCAAGTGTTGGGGAGTGGTCTCTAGCTTATGGCATCTTGAACCCTGTATGTAGCTGTGTCGTTCAGCAGCCTGCCATGCTCTGTCAACCTTGGGACTTACAATGGATTTTAATTAATGGCCTGCCATGTGATTTGGTAATATCAGGACTGTGCCTTTTTACTTGTCAACTTTGGGCTTGTCAGTCTCACCAGCCAGCAGCTGCCTGAGTGAAGAAAAGCCTCTAGCTTCAGTGGGCCGGGAGCTGGAAGCAGAGCTGCAGCCAAGACTGAGGGGCTTTCACCCAGCCCCTAGAGCCTGGCACTTTGAACTTGGACTTAAAGCCTCCAAATTGTAAGAGAATAAACTCCTGTTTGTTAAAGCCATCCCATTTGTGGTATGTTCTTGTCAGAGCGGCACTAGATAACCAGAACAAGCTAGAATGCTGCCCTCCTCTCATTGTGCTGATGGAAGAAACTTCTGTTTTCTTTAGCTAATTATGCATAGTCATTTAGCCTTTCTGAAGCATCTCTACCCTTCACAACTGGCTATATTATATAATTTGTGAGTCCACATTCAAAATGAAGGTGAGGGTCCATGTTGTTAAAAATGTAGTAACAATTTCAAGGTGGCTACAGTAGAGCTTGGGAGCTCTGGTAGCATAGTGGCTAAGACACTTGCCTGCTAACCAGACGGCTGGTGGTTCAAACCCACCAGCCACTCCTCGGAAGGAAGGTTGGGCAATCCTACTTCCGTAGTGATACTGCCTCGGAAACCCAAGGAGGGGTCTCTATGAGTCGGGGCTGACTCGACGGCACATAACAACAACAACAACAGTAGAGCTTTGGAACAAGCATGAGGCCCTCCTAAGCGTGGGGACCTAGTGACTGCACAGGTTGTATACCCATAAAGCCAGCCCTGCAACCATTTTTTAGAGACAGAATACCTGCAATGTTTGATTTAATAATAGCCTTGCTGTTAGACTAAAGGAGCTCTGGTGGTGTAGTGCCTAAGGCATTTGACTGCTAACCAGAAGGTTGGCAGTTCAAACCCACCAGCCACTCCATAGAAGGAAATTGGGCAATCTACCTCCATAAAGATTTACCCCCTCCAAAACCCAAAGGGGGTCGCTATGAGTTGGAATAGACTCAATGGCAGTGAGTTTGGTTATTTTTTCAGTTGTTAGACTATTATTAGGATTCTACCTCTGTAGTGTGAAACACAAACAGTTCAGTGCTCAGCTGCTAACCAAAAGTTGGGCGGTTTGCATACACCCAGAGGCACCTTGGAACAAAAGCCTGGTGAGCTACTTCCAAGGATTACAGCCACTGAAAACCCCATGGACAACAGTTCTACTGTGAAGCACCAGGGGCTGCCACACATCAGAATTGACTTGATGGTGGTAGAGTACATGTAGAATAGTCTGAGCCACTCTTGTGGTTTTGTCATTTATTGGATGGTGTTAGCCCATAACTATTTTTATACTATTTGATAATGCTGTTATTAATTTGCAGTAAACCCATTCAGCAGAAATAAGTACAGATGTTAAAAGTCAGGCTCAATAAAAAATCAAGTTTTCGTTTCTGGTAGTTTGGTTCAGATATTATAGTGACTACCACCTACCCTGCTCCCTTTTTGGATGGGGACGTTCATTGTATAGTCATGGCCCCAAATTCTGCATCTCAGGTGTAGCTTAGAGCTAAGTGGCACAGCTGTTACACTTCAGACAATAGTCCCTTAGATGCCAGCCTTCTGCCAAGGGCAGTCAATATCGGGGTGGGGTGGGGTGATTTTCAGGTACTTTCTTCCTGCTCTGACAGTAGTAGCCTTCAGTGGGTCCAATTCTTCAAGCCAAACTAAATTAATGCTTGGGATCTGCTCCCCAAAGGAGAAAGAACATGAATCAAAATATATCTCCTATTTCTAGCTCCTGGCAGTTGGTAAAGGAGCTCTAGTGGCACAGTGGTTAAAGCACTGGACTGCTAACCAAAAGGCCAGTGGTTCAAACCCATAGCTTCCTTGGAGGAGAAAGATGAGGTGCCCTTAGACTGAAATAGACATAAAACAAGGTTATGTGTTATATAGATTACATTATAGAAAGTGATTGCATTACAATTTATTATTATATATTATGGAAGGTGATTACATCAGATCACATTATAGAAGGTGGTTACATTATGGAACAGCAACTAGTAGCCAAACCACTGAGAACCATAGCCTGACCAAGTTGACATATAAAATTAACCATAAAATTAGTAATAGCTGCTGCTATTACTATTCTACTGTTAACCACTTCTCATCATTAAGTTGCCCTGCCCGAACTCTGATTTCTCCAAGCGTCTGATGAGCCTGGGTTGGGTCAAAGGCTCACTTTTGGGGACAAGGTGCCGTGATGTGCAACCATTTAGAATAAAGTTTCCTCTCTTTGTTGGCTCTGGCAGGAGACCTTTGTCTCTTTTTGTCTGCTATCTCTTGGCTCCTTGGTGATTTTCATGTGGCATGTCATCTCTCTTCCCCCATCTCTCTTTGCTTTCTTGGTTGCTTGCTCAATCTGCTCTTTTTATGTCTCAAAAGAGGTTGACTCAAGACACACTATCCACCAAATCTGTCTCGTTTACATAACAAAGAAGGCCCATTCCAAATGAGACTATAACCATGGATATAACCAAACCAAACCAAGCTCATTGACATCAAGTAATTTTTGACTCATAGCAACTCCCCATTGGTTTTTTGAAACTATAAATCTTTATGGAAGTAACTTGCTCCAACTTCCTTCCACAGAGCAGCTGGTGGGTTTGAACCTCTGACCTTCTAGTTAGCAGCCAAATGCCTTACACACTATGCCACCAGAGCTCCTTAACCACAGGTGTGTGTGTGTATGTGTGTATATAAAACAAACTCACTGCCATCAAGTCAGTTCTGACTCATAGCGACCCCTCCTTGGGCTTCCAAGGCAATATCTCTATGGAAGTAGATTGCCCAATCTTCCTTCTGAGGAGTGGCTCTTGGGTTTGAACCACCAGCCTTCTGGTTAGCAATCAAACACCTTAGGCACTATGCCATCAGAACTCCCAATCACAGGTAGAGGGGTTAGGATTTACACATATTTTGGGGGAACACAATTAAATTCATAGTAACTGTGTTTCCAAAGCTTCTCTAAAAGTGCTTTTTGTCATTCCTACAAAGTGGGACTAAGAATCCACATCTCATGGAATTATCTTGATGTTGAACTGAGGATCATGTGAAGTATCAAGTCAAGAGCTTTCTATGTAAGAAAACCAAAATTAATGGAAACAATCAGTCCTAGCGACTGGTACACCATCCGATCTGCAACCTTTACAACCATGAGACCAGAAGAACTAGATGGTGCCCAGCTACCACTCCATCCACTTGGAAGGGAAAGAGGGAGAACAATGTGGAACAAACTCAAAATCATTTGGAGGCAAAAAAAAAAATAGAAGGTGGGGACCAGGTTTGCTGGTCCAATAGAGCCTGGTGTAACCACTGAGACTATGGCCCCTAGCTGCCCTTCAGGTCTGGAATTGAACCCACAACTGTGGTTTCCAGCCAAACAAAGTACAGGCATGTGAGTTAAACATTTACCTCAAGTAGACACATGCCCTGGAGAGAACAATCATGGGAGAAGGAAGGGCTGCTTATGCACAGGGAGATAGCTCAGGGTGCAGAAGAGTATGAAGGGATGGACACTGGGAGGAGGTAACTATGGGGAGGAAGTGGGAGGGGAGCTGCTGCATTATAAATTTTGGTCAATGACATGAGACAAAGTATATGTGAACTGCTGTATGAAAAGTGAATTTACTCTGTAAATCTTCACCCAAATCCTAAAAAAAAAAAAAAAAAAAAAAAAGAGCTTTCTATGATCATTGGCTGATAAGAACCCGAACCACCAAACTCACTGCCATGGAGTTGGATCCTACTCATAGCAACCCCTCCTTGGGTTTCCAAGGTGGTATCACTACAGAAGTAGATTGCCCAACCTTCCTTCCAGAGAGTGGAGTGGGTTTGAACCACCAGCCTTCTGGATAGCAGTCAAGTGCCTTAGGCAGCTGTATTTTCTCAGAGTTATGAAACATACATAGCTTCTTTTGAAATGGCCCACGCTTCTCTAACAAGTGATGTTTCAGTACATTCTGCCAGTATATTTTTCATTAATGTGGAGATCCTTTCTGGGCTGAACCATGTCTTAGGATTCTTTTTTTGCAAGTGTTTCCTATAAAGCTTTGCTCAGTAGGCATCATATTGGCCGTATCAAAACAGGCATCCTCTCCCAGCTCCCAACCGGCTCTCCTGAGAGATGTTAATATTGCAGCCACCAGACACTGCATCTCTCCAAGCTGTACCACTGCTCTTGTCTCCATTTTAGACCAAGAAAGGCATCAGTCTACCTGCATCAGGCAGGGAGTTTTATCTAGAGTGGTAGGCAGTATAAGGAGCCTCCTATGCTTACTTGCCTACAAAACCTGGGTCAGAAACCTGTTTCTTGGCACAGTACTTTATTTTTATGCAAATAATACACATGTGTTACACATTTTTTTTTCAACCATTCCCTCCAGATATTTTCATAAGCATGGTATGCTAATTTTTATAGCAACATGTAAACAATTAGCATAGTAAGCTCACAAAAATATTAGGGAGAGAGGTTGTATATTATTTGCATAAAAATATGGTGCTTAGCATCTCAGATCCTCATTCATTTCATGTGTGAAACTGTGATGATAATCTGAGTGGCTTGATGGCTTGCTAAAAATGTGAATATGATCATCTATGTGAAGTGCCAGTCTCAGTGCCAAGTGCACAGAACACAAGAAGCGGCAGTGGCTACTATTGTGGTTAGCTACAATCAAGTTGGCCCCAACTCATGGTGACCTCATGCACCAAGGAACAAGATGCTGCCTGGTTCTGTGTCATCCCCATTATCAGCTACAGACTGGGCCACTGTGATCCATGGGTTTTCATGGCTGGTTTTCAGAAGTTGATCACCAGGCCTTTTCTTCCCAGGACGTCTTAGTCCAGAAGCTCCACTGAAACCTGTTTAGTGTCATAGCAACACTCAAGCCTCACTGACAGATGGATGGTGGCTGCACGTGAGGTGCGAAGCCTGGTCTCCAGCAGGGAAGGCAAGAATTCTACCACTGAACCACCACTGCTCTATTACTATTTGGGGGGGGGGGATGTTTAATCTCAGACATAGTATACTTAGAATTATCCAAGCTTCTCAATGGAAAGACATTGGAAAAAGACCACAGGCTCAGAATTTTAAAACAAGAAGACTTTATCACTTATGAGAGCTGCATTGTAGGAGGTTAGAACAGTGCTCACCTACCAGAGCCTGGGACCACCACACCCTATTTCTTTAACACATGAACATTATAAGCTGTGTTTGTACCATGTGCACACCGGGAAACAAGAAGAGTCAGCATGTTTGTTCAGAAAAACAAAGGGAAGGGTGGCAGTGAAAGCTTGTGAGAGGGTCTTCTTGGTTGTTCCAGGGAGTAAAACATGGAGTGCGTATTTGTTAAGTTTTTAACTCTTTGTGGGACATGACATTCTTTTGATTATGGAGGCTGATTTCTCCATTAAAACAAACAAACAACAGAAAAAAGCTATCTATTATTTAGTCTCTACAAGTTAGGAAACTAACTCAACATTACATTGCTTATACAACATCACACAACTAGGTAGTGGCTGAACTAACCCAGCAAGATTTCCTTCAATCATTCCCTTATATATTATAAGGAGCTCTGGTGGCACAGTGGTTAAAAGCATTTGACTGCCAACCAAAAGGTTGGTGCTGCAAACACACCAGCTACTCCATGGGAGAAAGATGACCCAGTCTGCTTCCATAAAGACTGACAGCCTTGGAAGCCCTAAAGGGAAATTCTACCCCATTTGTTGGCTTGCTGTGAGTTGGGCTTGACTCAATGACAGTGGGTTATGTATATATTATAAGAGATGATGCTGACTTTGCTGATGGAGTCTAAAATTTTTCACAGACATTTGTTTTCCCTTAAATAAGTTTTTTACTGAAACTGTACCATTTAGAAGTATAACCAAAACCAAACTCACTGCCTACTCCTAATGCCCCTAGAGGACAGGTTAGAACTGCCCCATAAGGTTTCCAAGGCTGTAATCTTTATGGAAGCAGACTGCCTCATCTTTCTCCGATGGAATGGCTGGTGAGTTTGAACCACTGACCTTTTGGTTGGCAGCCAAATGTCTTAACCACTACACCACCAGAGGTCCTATTGTGAATAATGGCTGGGTTAATTTTAGGTTGCCAAGACAAAGCACTGTGCCCAGTCTTCTAGATGCTAATTCATTATGTACTTGTAACAAGAATGGCCTCAGCTTTGATGACTGCCATGGGTGTTTTTTGGTGTTTCTGGCCATTAATATTGTCTGTCCTACACCAACAATGTTGCACAGAGTGGAGGCTTCTGAGATATGCGATGTGAAGAAACGTGTTGATAAGACAAAGTAAGCAATTAATGCCAAGATAGATGAACTTTTGTTCATTGAAATGTAAATTCTCTGCCCTTAATACCTATTATGTTCCATACTTGAAGATGTAAATCTTTTCCAGGTTCTAGACCCTGAGTGGGGGTGGGAGACTTAAACTTTCAAGGTTCACACTTTCCTATAATCATGTTTTAAATGTCTGTTGATTAGGAAACTGCATATGAGCATATGAAGTCAAGTACTCCTGGTGATGTTTCTGGAGTCCCACCAGGATCTGTGGTTTGCTAGTTAGTAACCACATTTTGCCAGTAGGCCTGGGTTTTCCAGTGAAAGCATCAGCATCAATAGACAATGGGAAGACTGAAACCTGTTGTTGTTATGTGCCTTCAAGTCGGACCCAACTCATAGCAACCCCTCCTTGGGTTTCTGAGGCAGTATCACTACGGAAGTAGATTGCCCAACCTTCCTTCCAAGGAGTGGCTGCTGGGTTTGAACCTCCAGCCTTCTGATTAGCAGTCGAGTGCCTTAGGCACTATGTTACCACAGCTCCTGACTGACATCTAGTGTTTTCCTTTTGCCTTCATGCCGAGGTGCTTCTCCTGGTTCTTGAGAGTCAACTGCCAAATTTTGCAAGCCAGCTATTAAGCTCAGCTGTTATTACAAACCAAATTACATAAAATTACAATTTGAGTGAAATATGTTTTAAAAAGTAATAAATACTCAAAAGTGTCTCTTCCTAATTATATTACTACATTTTTACTGCTACTAAGGAGCCCTGGTGGTGCAGTGGTTAAGTACTCAGCTGACAACTGAAAGGTTTTGACCTACCAGCCACTCCATGGGAGAAAAATGAGGCAATCTGCTTCCATAAAGATTACAGCCCGGAAACCCTATGGGGCATATCTCCTCTGTCCTCTAGGTTGCTATAAGTCAGAATCGATTATGCTTTTGAAGTTATTTATATTGTATCTACATAGTATGAGCTCTGAGGGTGCAGTGGTTAAAGCATTCAGCTACTAACCAAAAAGTCAGCAGTTTCAACCCCCCAGCTGCTGAGCAGAAGAAAGATGAGATAGTCTGTTTCCATAAAGATGTATAGCCTTGGAAACCCAATAGAGCAGTTCTACTCTGTCTGTGGTGGTTAAGTTTGTATGTCAACTTGGCTGGGCCTGTTGAGTGGCTGGGCACCTGGTGGTAGTTATTCCCCATGATGAGACTGGCAATCAGCTCCATGGTGGGACCTACCACAAGCAGCTAAGTAGCTGCTTCGGGGATGTGGTCTGCTTCCCGTATATAAGAAACAGCTTTGGGAATGGTCTCTAGCTTATGGCATGCTTAAACCCTGCATGTAGGCATGTCCTTCCTCAGCTTCCTGCCATGCTCTACTGATCTTCGGATTTTCAATGCACTTGAATTAATGGCCTGCTGTGTGGTTTAGTAACATCGGGACTGTGCCATTTTATTTGTTGACCTTGGGCTTGTTAGCCTCAACAGCCTAAGTGAAGAGATGCCTCTAGCTTCAGTGAGCCAGGAACAAGAGGGAGAGCTGAAGCCCAAGGTCAAGGGGTTTTCACCCAGCCCCTAGAGCCTGGCACTTTGAACTCGGACTTCTAGCTTCCTGAACTGTAAGAAAATAAATTCCTGTTTGTTCATGCCATCCCATATGTGGTATATTCCTGTCAGAGTGGCACTAGGTAATCAGAACACTCTCTTCTAGGATCACTGTGAGCTGGAATCAGCTTGATGGCAGTGGTTCAGAGGACACTAGCATGGGGCAGTGGAGCAGAGCAGGACACTGTAGCGTGGTACACTACCACAGGGTATTTCTCCCCAGTTTTGTGTTCGGGGCATCACATTGGTGGCTTGTAGGGGAAATATTTACACCACAGGAATTGACACACTTGATTAGTCAGGGTTTGATTTATGTTTTTGCTGATTGTCTATTGTTTAAACTTAAATGTGTATGTGTCTGTAGCCATTGCATTGTGAGTAGCATAAGAAATTGAGGAGATCATCTTCCAGTTCTTGAATACTGTTTTCCCGTTCAGCAAAGAAGGTGCTCTTATCGTTGTCAAACAAGGGAAGTACCAATGAATGTCTTTGCAGTTTTACTTTTGCCTTACTCATTAACATAAAAAAAAGTATCTACCAGCATTCACATGGGGACTCCACTGGCTTGTCAGCTGTTACCATGCATTACCTATGGATACAAGAGTTTGCAAAAGTCAACAAAAGCATTCTGGGACAGTCAATTGGTTATATTGA
>NW_006922224.1:68414-78826 GCF_000298275.1 Orycteropus afer afer | reverse complement strand
AAAACAGATGTTGATATAAGTAAAAATATTAATAAATAATAAAATATGACTGCATATTTTATTATTATTTATAAATTGTGTGCTGTACATTCCTTACTAGTAAAATTTATCATAAATTTATGTACATATATATGCATATGGATTTTTTTTTCCCCCAGAGACCAAAAACCCATAGCCATGTAGTTGATTCTCACTCATAGTGACCTCCACTTGGTTTCTAAGGCTGTAAATCTTTATGGAAGCAGACTGCCTCATCTTTCTCCAGTGGAGCAGCTGGTGGGTTCACACCACTGACCTTTTGGTTAGCAGCCAAATGCTTTAACCACAACACCACTGGAGCTCCCTGGAGAAAAAGAGAACATTGTAAAAGGACCTTCTAAGGCCAGTATTTTGATCTTTAGGATTTTCACTGGCCAATTTTCAAAGTAGAGCACCAGGCCTTTCTTTCAAATCTGTCTGAGTCTTCAAGTTCCACTGAAGCCTATCCACCATGGGTGACCCTACAGATATTTGAAATACCGGTGGCATAGCTTCCAGCCTCATAGCAACATGCCCACCACAACAGTATGAAAAAGTGATAGACAGGTGGTATCTGTGACAGTGGACTCAAACATACCAATTGATCATGAAGATGGCACAGAACCAGATGGGGTTCCATTCTGTTGTATATGGGGGAGCCAACTTAACTGCAACTAACAACAATAGCAATCCTAGGACCAGGAGCCATGCTTGCCATTGCACATATATTATTCATGCCAAGCCCATGTTAATAAGGAAGGTGCTTTTTTATCACGGCTGTGTGGATATTCAAGACTTGAATTGTAATATTAAATGATTCTATGGGCAAATTATTGAATGATACAGGAAGCATCAAAAGAAGATGAACAAATTGGTTGTTCAACCATCTCAGGAGGTAGCATATAATCAAGAACCAATGATACTGAAGGAAGAAGTCTTAGCTGCACTGAAGAAATTGGTGAAAAACAAGGTTCTAGGAATTGGCAGACTACCCATTGAGATGTTTCAACAAACGAATGTAGTACTGGAGGCACGTAAGAAATTTGGAAGACAGCTACCTGGCCAGCTGACTGGAAGAGATCAAAATTTAGGACCATTCTAAACAAGTATTCTTTGTTTTTGTTCAATCAAATCTTTGATATTGTTCAATAATTGACACATTCTAAACAAATATTCTTTGTTTAGAATGTGTCAATTATTGAACAATATCATTAATATCACACACAAGTAAAATTATGCTGAAAATAATTTAAAAAATGATTGCAGCAGATCATTGGCAGGGAACTGCCAGAAATTCAAGCTGGATTCAGACAAGAACGTCAAGTGAGGGATATCATTGCTGATGTCAGATAGATCTTGGCTAAAGGCAGAAAACACCAGAAAGATGTTTGCCTGTGTTTTATTGACTGTGCAAAGACATTTGACTGGTGGATCATGACAAATTATGGATAACATTTCAAAAAATGAGAATTCCAGAACACTTAATTGTGCCCATGAGGAACCTGTACATAGACCAAGAGGCTCAATGATACTGCATGGTTTAAAAATTAGGAAAGGTGTGTGTCACTATCTTTTTACTATACCTATTTAATCTGTATGCTGAGCAAAAATCTGAGAAAGTGGACTATATGAAAAATAACACACATCAGTACTGGAGGAAGACTCAATAACAACCTATGAATGCCACATACAGTCCTGCGTGTCAGTGAAGGCAAACATGGGTATACGGATGGATAGATGTGTGGACAGGCTGAACTGTTAAGTATGTCTGTGAAGTGGGGAGTGTACCCAAGACCATGTATAGGGTTGGCAGACAATGGTTCTATAAGTGTATTTGTACAATCTGAATTCCCAGGTATATAGACAAGGTTGTAGTCACTTCTTGGCCACAACCAGCTATCCAGAGAGACTGAGTAGTTGAACCTGTGGGCTCAGGACCATAGTCACAGGGGACATCAAGCTCAATTGGCATAACATACCACACAAAACATTATTCCACCTCCTACTTTGGCAAATAGTGACTGGGATCTTAAAAGCTTGCAAGCAGCCATCTAGATGCAACGATGGGTCTCTCCTCGTCCAGAGCAAAGAAGAATGAAGAAAACCAAAGATTCATGGAAACAATTAGTCCTAGCAACTGGTACACCATGCGATCTTCAGCCAATGGACTGAGAGCAGAAGAACTAGATGGTTCCTGGCTACCACTGTCAATCACTAGGAGGGAGATCGTAGGAGATCCTGGCTAGAGAGGGACAACAATGTGGAACAAAACTCAAAATCATTTGGAAAAAAAAAACAGAGGGGGGACCAGGTTTGCTTGTCTGATCGAACCTGGTGGAACGACTCAGACTATGGCCCCTAGCTGCCAGTCAGGTCTGGAATTGAACCCACACCTGCGGCTTCCAGCCAAACAAAAGACTGGCGTATGAGTTAAATATTTACATGAGGTAAATACACTCCATAGAGAGAACAATCATGGGAGAAAGAAAGGCTGTTTTTGCATAGGGGGACAGTTCGGGGCAGGAGTGAATGGAAGGATGGACATAGGGAAGAGGTAACTATCGGGAAGAAGTGGGAGTGGAGCTGTTGCATTATGGTAAATCGTAGTCAATGTCATGAGACAAAAGCGTATGTGAACTGCTATTTGGAAAGTGAATTTGCTCTGTAAATTTTCACCCAAATCACAATAAAAAAAAAAAAAAAAAAACCTGTGATGTGCCAATGACACAGCCTTGCTTGCTGAAAGTAAAGAGGACATGAAGCACTTACTGATGAAGAACAAAGACTACAGCCTTCATTATGGATTACACCTCAACATAAAGAAAACAAAAATCCTCACAACTGGATCATTAATCACCATCATGATAAATTGAGAAAAGATTGAAGTTGTCAGGGATTTCATTTTGCTTGGATTTACAATCAACATCCATGGAAGCAGCCGTCAAGAAATCAGACTTCATTATTGCACTGGGCAAATTTACTGCAAAAGAGTTATTTAAAGTTTTAAAGAGCAAAGATGTCACTTTGAAAACTAAGGTGCACCTGACCCAAACCATGGTATTTTCAGTAGCCTCATATGCATGCAAAAGCTGGACAATGAATAAAGAAGGCTACAGAAGAATTGATGCATTTCAATTGTGGTGTTGACAAAGAATATTGAATATTGCATGTACCATGGACTGCTACAAGAATGCACAAATCTGTCTTGGAGGAAGTACCACCAGAATGCTTTTTAGAAACAAGGATGGTGAGACATTGCACTTGTTATCAGAAGGGACCAGTCCCTGGAGAAGGGTATCATCCTTGGTAAAATAGAGGGCCAGTGAAAATGGGGAAGACCCTCAACAAGATGGATTAACACAGTGGCTGTGACGATGGTGTCAAGCATGGCAACGATTGTGAGGATGGTGCAGGCCCAGGCTGTCTTTCGTTCTGTTGTACGTGGGGTCACTATGAGTTGGAACTGATTCAACAGCACATAATAACAACATGTAGATAAAGAACAAGCTCAGAGAGATGAAGTAACTCCAAATCCCAGTAACACTGACTAGACAGGGAGCCAGGAGGGAGAACTAAGACCTTTGATTTCCTACTCCTAACCCAACTCAGGTGTAGCAACAACTTGATCTAAAGGAAACGCCTTGGAAGAATCACAGTGGTAAATGCTTTGAGAACATGTTGTAACAACCATCGGGAAATTTCTTGTTAATGGAATTTGTTCTTATTCTGTTGTACTTTGCCATTGAGTAGGATCAGACTCATAGTGACCCCTCCTTGGGTTTCCGAGGCAGTATCACTACAGAAGTAGATTGCCCAACCTTCCTTCCGAGGAGTGGCTGGTGGGTTTGAACCCCCAGCCTTCTGGTTAGCAGTCAAGTGCCTTAGGCACTATGCCAATTATCCAAAATAGATAGAGTTTATATCAGACTCTGAAAATGGATAATTTTGTCTTTTGGGGAATAGCTAAAATAAATGGGAAAGGGTACAGTATCATGACAGCTTTTTAGCATTTTAGCATATTCATAGATTGCAAAGCATATCAACACATAATTATAAGTTAGGTATAGAAACAGTTTAAAATAATGGTGACATATTTATGGTATTTTACAAAGTGCCCAATCACTTATTCTACCACCCCTCTGTCTGCCATTTTTCCTAATGTGGTGACTTACATGTTACTGTGATGCTAGAAGCTATGCCACTAGTATTTCACATACTGCCAGGGTCACCCATGGTGGACAGGTTTCAGCAGAGCTTCCAAACTAAAACAGACTAGAAAGAAGGGCCTGGTAATCTACTTCTGAAAGTTAACCAGTGAAACTCCTGTGGATCACAACAGAATATCATCTGATAGAATGCTGGAAGATTAGCCCCCTAGATTGGAAGGCACTCAGAATTCACAGTGGCTGCAACAATGGACTTGAGCACACCAACAATCATGCAGGACCAGGCAGTGTTTTGTTGTGTTGTACATGGGGTCGCCATGAGTCAGAGCCAACTTGACAGCAACTACCAATAACAACAAAGCTAAAGATTATTAGTTGACTTACACATGATTTTTTGAAGATAGAATTTATTGTGGCATGGTTAATGGCTACATATCTGACCCCATAACATCGGTGGTATTCAGAGCTCCTAAAGAACAGACAGCGGTGAAATGCTGTGGATCAAAACAGTCTGAGCCACAGCTGATCATGGAAGTGATGCAGAGCTAGGCAGTGTTTTCCTCTGTTGTGCATGGAGTCCTCTGAGTTGGTGGTCAACTGAATAGTAGCTAACAACAGCAATAACAACAAAGATCAGGCCAATCTAGCCTATGGAGACAGGCAGAGCCAGCTCTGACCCTGGAAGGCATAGGCAGGGACTTTACAAAACCTATTCCTCTTTGTTCTATGCCAGGCTGCCCAGGATCGATCATTCTGGTGCTTTTTGTTGCTGTTGTTGTTGTTGTTATGTGTCATCAAGTTAGCTCCAACTCATAGCGACCCCTCCTTGGGTTTCCAAGGCGGTATCACTGTGAAAGTAGATTACCCAACCATCCTTCCAAAGAGTGGCTGGTGGGTGGCCATTGCCCAAAACACCATCTCCAATCTGCACATCTTACTACCCTGCCAGCCAAAAAAAAAACAAACTCACTGTCGTCAAGTCAAATCAGACTCATAGCGACCCCTCCTTGGGTTTCTGAGGCAGTATCTCTACAGAAGGAGCTCTGGTGGCGTAGTGCCTGAGGCATTTGACTGCTAAACAAAAGGCTGGTGGTTCAAACCCACCAGCCACTCCTCAGAAGGAAGGGCAATCTATTTCCATAGTGATACCACCTTGGAAACCCAAGGAGGGGTCACTATAAGTCGGATCCAACTCAATGGCAGTGACCAGGACCCACCTCTACAGAAGTAGATTGCCGAATCTTGCATCTGAGGAGTGGCTGGTGGGTTTGAACCATCAGTCTTCTGGTTAGCAACCAAATGCCTTAGGTCCTACGCCACCAGAGCATAGGTGGTGTCTGCACATCTCACCACCTTGCCAGCATTCCTCATAAATTCCTAAAGGTAGTTGTAGAGCCTCTTGCTTCAGAAACAAGTTGCCAGAAATTCAACTTCCTGGGCCTGCTGGGGATTCTAATGAAAGTCTGAAACATGCTATCTCCTCAGCTATTGCACCTTCTCACCATCCATTCTGAAGCACCTATTTGTTTCTTAACTTATAGGTAGGATTTTGGTACCTAAAAGAACCAGTGGTTACAAATGGTTAACACACTCAGGTACTCACTGAAAGGTTGGGGTTCAAGTCCACCCACAGGCACCTAAGAAGAAGGAGCTGCTGATGTACTTTTGAAGCATCAGCCATTGAAAACTGGAAGGAACAGAACAACCAGAAGGGAAATAATGAGGATGTTAATGCATTGTAAAGATTGTAACCAGTGTCACTGAACCTAAACTGCTGTGTAAACCCATCACTGAAAACAACAACAAAAAAAGATGGAAAGAGACCAATATGGAGCACAGTTCCACTCTGACACATGTACACATGTGGGAATACCATGAGTTGGGTCAAAGTCACTCAATCACAATACCTGACCCCACCCAAGCCCACTGCCTTGGAGTTGATTCCAATTCACACCGCCCCTAGAGGACAGAGTAGCACTGTCCCATAGAGTTTCCAAGGCCTGTAACTCTTTACCAGAACCAAAGCACAAACCAAACCCACTGTCATCGAATCAATTCTGACTCACAGCTCCCCTAGAGAACAGAGCAGAACTGTCCCATAGGGTTTCTGTAAAGATTTACAAAAGCCTCATCTTTCTCCAAGGAGCACCTGGTGTGTCCAAAGTGCCAAATATCTGATGCAAGGTAGTTAGAGTTGAATCATGATTTGGGAATCAGAATACAGCCTGGTTCTTCTCTTCAGAGGTGTTGATGCTGCAGACTTCCAAAAAGAGCTGTGAGGAAGGCACCTGGCTAGCTACCTCCATTCTTTGCCTGCTGAGACTGTTTATATGACCCTTGACTGCTAACCAGAAGGCTGGCAGTTTAAACCCACCACCCACTCCTCAGAAGGAAGATTGGGCAATCTACTTCTGTAGTAATACTGTCTTGGAAACCCAAGGAGTGGTCGCTATGAGCTGGGGCCGACTTGACAGCAGTGAGTTTGGCTTTTGGTTTTGGTATGATGCTTATGTTCCTACTGACTCAGGACAAGGTGTTGGCTCGGACAGCAGAGTCCAGTTGTTTCTATGACATTTTCCAATCATTCACGTCAGAGCTTGATATGAGTTTGGTGTTGGTCCTGCTGTATGTGAGAACGTGGCCTCACTGCTTTGCAGCTAGCAGACCCACGCTCAGCCTGCAGTGGCTTACCACGGCACTGGGCAGATGCAGTGACAGTGTGCCTCTGGGATCACTGAGCTGCCTTCTCCTCTGCTTGCACTTTTACTGCTTGTTACTTTTTCCAGCAGCTTCTGAGAGTTGAGAATCATTTGGATTTTGACTAAATGATGCCGCTTACCTTGTGAGGGTGGTCATTTCAACCCTGGGCATTTTTAGCACACTGTTAGGGTGAAAGCCTGAGTGAGGTCTGAAAGCTAACGCAAATACAGTCTGAAGAATTCCCAGCAGATAATAAAGGCTCAACAAACATCTATGGGATTTTAGTGAAGAAGGGTCATACTTTCTAATGAGAAAATTTACTGT
This sequence comes from Orycteropus afer afer, assembly GCF_000298275.1. Lineage (NCBI taxonomy): Eukaryota > Metazoa > Chordata > Mammalia > Tubulidentata > Orycteropodidae > Orycteropus > Orycteropus afer. The sequence goes on along the minus strand of NW_006922224.1, from coordinate 71,618 downwards.
TTAGCAAAGAATAGGAAGAGTTCTCTCTCTCTCTCTCTCTCTCTCTCTCTTTTCAGGTACCCCAAAATCTACATTTCCTAAAGGTTAAAGTTGTCTTTATTTATAGATGCATGTCAGTGAGTTGTTTGTTTGTTTTTTTTTGCCAAAATTGGTGTTAAGGGCTGAGAAAAAGGGGGAAAGTTAGTGAGTCTGCTTATTTGCCAAGGCAAGATTTTTTTGTCTTTGCTTTTTAATTTAATTTTTTTGTGTGTGAAAATTTACCCAGCAAAAAATACAGGCAGTCCCCTGTACAGATTACAAATGTCTGACTTACATACAACCATACAACCTATAGTTACGAACCAACCCCCATTAAGCCTATTAGGGGGTGCTTCAAGATGTGCATCAGAACATCATCATTATTATTATTACTGTATTGTTATGTTAAAGATGTTTTAGTGTGTTTGGAAGTGTTTCTTTAATGTTTTTTATGCATAGAAAGATACACTATATACCGAGACAATTGACTGACATTAGATACAAACCATACCTAACTGTATCAACTTACATATAAATTTTACTTAAAGACAGACGTAGGATTGGAACTCATTTGTAATCTGAAAACTGCCTGTACACCTTTTCAACAATTTCTTCATATATAATTCAGTAATATTAATTAAATGTTTCAAGTTGCACAACTATTCTTGCTATCCATATCCAAATTATTCCACTACCATTAACATAAACTCACTTCCCCCTAACCTTCTCATCGAACCTTTCAAGTTGCTTTTGTTAATTTGATCCCACATAGATAATTTTTTTAAAAGAGCACAGTACTCACAGGGACATAATTTACTAATTGACTGAAACTATTCAAAGATTACTCCAGGGAATAGTTTTGGTTAAAAGTTTAAAGATCATCTTGGAGCAACTGTTTTGGGGATTCATCCAGCCTCACTGTCTCCAGAAAATTCTGAATTCCATTGAGGATTTGAAATCCTGTTCCACATTTCCCCCTCTTTTAAGCAGGATTCTTCTAAGATAAGATTTTCCTTTAAACACTTATACCACCTCTCTGAGTGAGCTTTGCTTTTCTATTAAATTTTGTTTTACAATTGCAACACCAGTGAGTATCAGCAGATTGCAGAGTATCTGACTGCAAACCACCATCTCTGGGAACAGTATCATTGAGGTACAGTGTAAAGGGATAATGGTGCTTAGGACTGGGGCCAATTTCCTGTTCGTTTTATCTTAAACCTTTCTTGGTTCCACCAGCTTACACAGCAAAAGCCATTTCCTTTCAGCACACTATGTTCCTGATATACTACTCCAGCTTCAGACTGCAGTTTTCTGGGGAAGTTGAAAGAGGGCCATGTAGGCTAAGAATCAAAGGTTTTGTCTGGTAGGGACCTCATCACATCCAAACTACTGGCTTATAGAGGAAGAAACTGGGGCCCAGGGTGGTTATATGGCTTACCCAAATATAGTGCACACAGCTACTTTGTGCTGAGTTAGTACAGGACTCAGCTGCCCTGCCTTTTGTTCTAGCTCATTCTTGCATATATCATGCTGCTGCTCTGAGCTATAGAGACCTCGGGTCCTATGTGATTTAAAGGTTACAAATTCCTACTGCCTTTGAGCTGGAGAGTATAGTCAACTCTGGTTTTAGTGTACATAGTTTGTCCTGAGAGGCTTTGTGGACTGTCCATACTACAATTCTTTATCCCACTGAGCCTTACCTCTGAACATACTTAAATATATTATCTCTCAGTCTGCTGGTAGGAGCTGGTAGGAAGGGAACTAATTCTAATGTTGCTATTAGGTGCCATCATGTTGGCCCCAGCTCATGACAGACCCATCCCCAACAGAACAAAATTCTGCCCAATGCTGCACCATCCCCATATGTGATCCATAGGGTTTTCATTGGTCAGTTTTCAGAAGAAGATCTCCAGGCCTTTCTTCCTAGTCCATCTTAGTCTAGAAGTTCTGTTGAAAGTTCAGTATCATAGCAACATACAAGCTCCCACTGACAGATGGGTGATGGCTATGCATGAGGTGCTTGGCCAAGAGTCAAACCTGGGTCTCCTACATACATGGAAGGCGAGAAATCTTCTACTGACCCACCAGTTTCTCTGATTCTGATATTAGGCTCTGTCAGATATGAACAGGAAAATATTTTTTTCTGTAACAGTAGAAGTTAGTTGGTATTGTAAAGTTCAATAGAAATTACTCTGATCATTGAGGGTTTTTTTCATTTTCTCTTTCTCTTTTGTACTTTTTTTTTTTACACTCACATAATTTTATTTTATCATAATCATACATGTTTTTATTTGCTTCTTTTAAATGTATTTATTATCTATCTTCCTCACTTTGAAAACTCCCTAGGTCAGTGGCCCAAACTTTCTGAACCATTGACCAACTTTTATTTCTCCTTTTTTGCTCAGTGCCTGGAACTGAGTAGGCACTCAGTATACGTGCCAATGGGTAATTAATAGTTTTGTAAATAGAAAAGCAAGTACTGTTTTTAATGCTAACAATTATTATTGAGTTATAGTAATTCATAGATAGTAAAATGCACAAAGTGTACGTGTATATTTCCGAGAGTTTTCACGAACATGTACACTTAACCACCACCCAAAGACCATTCCCATCACACAAGAACATTTCCTGTAGCTAGTTCCCTTCCTAGTCCTGACCACCAAGCTTAGAGAGATATTCTCCTGTTTTCCTCTAGACACTTTCCAGTTTTAGCTGTCACATTTTGTCTGTGATCACGTCAAATTAATTTTTTAAAAAAATTTTATTGTGAAAGTTTATCAAGCAAATTCATTTTCCATGTAGCAGTTCACATACACTTTGTCTCAGGATGTTGACTGTAATTTCCCACAATGCAAAAACTCTCTTCCCACTTCCTCCCCACAGTTACCTCTTCCCTGTGTGTCCTTCCCTCCATACACTCCTGGCCCCAAGCTGTCTCTCTGTGCATACACAGTCCCTCTATTCTCCCATGATTGATCTCTGCAAGTAGTGGGTCTGCCTAATGTAAATGTACAGCTCATATGTCTGTCTTTTGTTTGCCTGGAAGTCACAGGTTGTTGTTGTTGTTGTTATGTGCCATCGAGTCAAACCCGACTCATAGCAACCCCTCCTTGGGTTTCCGAGGCAGTATCACTACGGAAGTAGGATTGCCCAACCTTCCTTCCGAGGAGTGGCTGGTGGGTTTGA
>NW_006922224.1:25601-68254 GCF_000298275.1 Orycteropus afer afer | reverse complement strand
TTTTTCTTTTCCTTTTTTTTTTTTTTTAATGATTTTGAGGTTTGTTCCACATTGTTCTCCTACTCTATCCAGGATCTCCTACATAGATCCCCCTCTGAGTGGTTGACAGCGGTAGCCAGCACCATCTAGTTCTTCAGGTCTCAGACATATAGGCTGAGGATCGTGTGGTGTACCAGTTCCTTGGACTAACTGTTTCCATGCATATTTGGTTTTCTTCATTCTTCTTTGCTCTGGATGAGGAGAGACCTATCATTCCATGTAGATGATGGCCTGCAAGCTTTTAAGATCCCATTCGCTACTCATCAATGTAGGCTATGCAACAATGTTTTGGTGTAGTATATTATGCCAGTGTACTTGATATCCCCTGCGACCATGGTCCCAAGCCGACAGGTCCAACTACTCGCTCCCTCTGGGTAGCTGGCTCTGGCCAAGAAGTGACTACAACCTTGTCCCTTGTCAGCTATGTACTATGTGTGTGTGTGTGTGTGTGTGTGTGTACACGCTATATACTTGGAAATTCTTACAGAACATACAAATACACTTGTAGAAACATTGTTTGCCAACACTATGAATAGTCAAATTAATTTTTAAGATGAGGATATCATTTCTGTTGTTTCTAATCTCAGTATTTCTGCTCCTTTGATTAACTGAAACAGTCAAGGATCATGTATAGCAATAATGTTCATTCATACATAGATTGGTCTATCTCCTTTTTTCCTCTTTTACTGTTGACTCATGGTTGGTGGGATATTTCAGAAATACAAACTAACCTGTTATTAACCAGACCCCAACCCATGGTGACCCCACATGTGTCAGAGTGAAACTGTGTGCTTCACAGGGTTTTCAGTGGCTGGGTTTTCAGAAGTAGATCACCAGGCCTTTCTTCTGAGGCACTTCTGGGTAGACTCAAACCTCCACCCTTTCTGTTAGCAGCTGACTCCATTAACCACTGATGCCACTCAGGGACTCCTTAAAAACCCAAGAAAGGGCTAATCCTCTGCATTGGTTGGGCGCCTGGAGTCAATATATATATAAGATATGATAGAGTTAGGCCAGGGTTCAACTGCAAGCTCTACCATTGATTAACTGGGCTAGATCAACACTGATGGTATTGAAGGAGGAAGTCCAAGCTGCACTGAAGGAGCTGGGGAAAAACAAAGCTCCAGGAATTGATGGAATACCCATTGAGATGTTTCAACTAATGGATGCAGTGCTGGAGGCACTCACTTGTCTATGCCAAGAAATTTGGAAGACAGTTTACTTGGCCAATTTACTGCAAGAGATCCATATCTGTGCCCATTCTAAAGAAAGGTGATCCAAAAGAATGCAGAAATTATTGAATGATATCATTAATACTACACACAAGTAAAATTTTGCTGAAGATAATTCAAAAATGGTTGCTGCAATACATTAACAGGGAACTATCAGAAATTCAAGCCAGATTCAAAGGAGCACATGGAACAAGAGCTATCATTGCTGATGTCACATAGATCTTACCTGAAAACAAGACCAGAAAATGTTTTTTACCTGTGTTTTATTGACCATTCGACTGTGTAGATCATAACAAATTATGGACAGCATTGCAAAGAATGGGAATTTCAGAACACTTAAATGAGTTCATGAAGAACCTATACATAGACCAAGAACCTGTACATAGATCAGTCATTTGAACAGAACAAGGGGATACTGCATGGTTTAAAATCAGGAAAGATGTATGTCAGCATTGCATCCTTTCACCATACTTATTTAATATGTATGCTCAGCAAGTAATCTGAGAAGCTGGACTATATGAAGAAGAATGTGCCATCAGGATTGGAGGAAGACTTATTAACAACCTGCAATATGCAGATGGCACAGCAGCCTTGCTTGCTGAAAGAGAAGAGGACTTGAAGCACTACTCGTGAATATCAAAGACTACAGATTTCAGTATGGATTATACCTCAACATAAAGAAAATAAAAATCCTCACAACTGGACCAATGAAAAACATCAGGATAAATGTGGAAAATATTGAATCTGTCAAGGATTTCTTTTTACTTGGATACACAATAGGTGCCCATGGAAGCAACAGTCAAGAAATCAGATGACATTGCACTGGGCAAATTTGTAGCAAAAGACCTCTTTAAAGTGTTAAAAAGCAAAGATGCCATCTTGAGGACTAAGGTGGACCTGACCCACACCGTGGTATTTTCAGCTACATTATATGCATGTGAAAGCTGGACAATGAATAAGGAAGACTGCAGAAGAGTTGATGCATTTGAATTATTATGTTGGCAAAGAATATTGAATATACATACCATGGACTACCAGAAGTAACAGAGCTGTCTTGGAAGAAGTACAGCCAGAATGCTCCTTAGAAACAAGGATGGCAAGACATCATCTCATGTACTTTGGGCATATTATCAGAAGGGTGCAGTCCCTGGAGAAGGATATCATGCTTGATAAAGTAGAGGGTCAGCGAAAAAGAGCAAGACCCTCAACAAAATGGATTGACACAGTGGCTCAAATATAACAATGATTGTGAGGATGGTGCAGGACAGTGCAGTATTTTGTTGTATTGTATGTAGGCTTGCTACAAGTTAAAACTGACTCATCAGCACCTAACAGCAACAACAAATCAGTTAACCTTAATACTCATATGTACAAATTAAATAGTAAAAGCTACAACCCAACAAGATTCTCTTTAATGATTAAATAACTACTGTGTGCAATATAACCATCATAGTACAAATATACAGTCAGTGATGACTGCTAGTTTTAAATGTGTGTATGTCCCAGGAAAAAAAAAAAAAAAGAATAACCTTATAGGGACATATGGCGAGGAAGGTCCTTGAACTTGGATGCAGGTTCCTTTTTGAAATGGTTTTTCTCCTCTCTTCTCAAGTGGAGGCCCTCCCCTTGTTTGCTTGACTGACTCTGCTGGTGGGAGGCACTCATCCCTAGAATGAAGAAGGCTGGCAGCACACCGTATGACTTCCTCTCTCCCCACCAGGTTCCAAGTGCTGCCCTTGGTACCATGTCTACAGCAGGTTTCATGCCTCAAATGCCACTTACATAAAAGGGAAGAGGCAGGACCAGGCAGCCACTTTGCCTCAAAATAGCTGGAGTCAGAGAATGGGAGAGTGGGGAGAGTGGGCAGAGCTGCAGCCATGCTTGGGACTACAAAAGAGTAAAGGCACAAGCAGACCCTCTGGCAGCCTCCTGGCTGCCAGGATAGATGGAGCCTGGACACGGCACCATGACCAAGGACATCCCCCTTCTCTGGGTCTGAAGACATGCCCACACTGTCAACCACGGACCTCAATGAGGAGGTGATCCTATGCCCCCCAGGTACAGTGAGCATTCCCAAGAGTGGCAGAGGGCTGGTGTGGCTGTCACTCAGAAGTGTCTGAATCCTGCTGGAATGCACTGACCCTAAGTCATATGTGGCTCAGGGACTTGGCTTAAATTTGGAACATGTAGAGGAGATGAGGCACTGTTTGTTTGTGGGTTTTCTTTGCAAACACTTTTCCTATCTACCTTTATTATCAGTTGATGTTCTAGGAAGGAGTCCTGGTGGCTCAACGATTAAGTGCTTACTTTCTACTGAAAGAGTGGTTTGAACCCATCCAGTGGCTCTGTGGAACAAAAGACCTGGTGATCTGCTTCTCCAAAGAGGAAAGCCTAGGAAAGCCTGTGGGGCAGTTCTCCTCTGCCACATGGAGTCACTATGAGTTGGAATCGATTTGATGGTACCTGACAATAAGATCGATGTTTAGAAGCTAATCTTAATGGGAGGAAAAGAAATTCTTCCCATGGCTTTATGAGCAGTCAGTCTCTACAGGTAGACCTAACATAGCCCCACCATGGGCCAGTCCCGGAAATAGACTCCACAGTGACTGCTGTGCGGCTATGCAGAAAGGTATGACCCCGGTGGTTGGGCTTTTGCTTGCATCCTCTGGTAGGTCCTCTGTTGGCTCCGTGTGGTCCTCCAGTGGCTCTGTGAGGTCCTCAGTGGCTCTGTGTCATCATCCCATGGCTCTGTGAGGTCCTCCAGTGACTCTGTGAGGGCCCCTGATGGCTCCAGGGAGTCCTCCGGTAGCTCTGTGTGGTCCTCTGGTGGCTCCATGAGGTCCTCCAGTGGCTGCGTGAGGTCCTCCAATGGCTCTGTAAGATAAGCTGGGCAGGCCCATGATTCCTATGGACAGATGAGAACCAGGAGCTCACATTCATGGCTGCCCAGTGTTACAGCTAGATAGCAGAGCAGCAGTGCCTGTTTCTAGTCCTCTGCCTTCAGCCCAGAAGGTCTCTGGATTTTTTTCCCCATGACAATCCCTCAATTCTAAAAGGCAACAACCTCCTAAAAGGAAGCAGCCTGTCTTAGTCTGGGTTCTCTAGAGGAGCAAAACTGGTGAGGAGTGTGTGTGTGTGTGTGGAGAGAGAGAGAGAGAGAGGGAGGGGGAAGGAGAGAGAGAAAGAGAGTAAACAGTTTTTCTTTTTGCATTTTTCCCATTTTTTTCCTTCATTATTCTCCTACTCTACCTTTTTTCTCTCATTGCCCTGTCCTCAGATATTACAGATGTTTTTTTCTTTTTTTGGTGATTGTTTCTGTGTATTTATGTGGTATGTTTTTTGTCTACTTGCTTTTACTTTTTTTTATGGTTTTTCTTTTTTTATTGTTGTTTTTGACTAACTGAGTGGGAGACAGCAACAGTGCCCATATGACACAACTACACCCCCACCTCCTACAGCTTCACTTAGTGAGAACCACCACTTCCTTCTCTACCAACTGGTCAATGATAAACTACCACCAAGAAGACCCTAACTCACCCTTAGCTGCTCTTCACAGTTAACAGAGATCTAAATACAATAACATCACAATGTCTTGGAGACAACAGACCATCACAGTCGACATAAAGAAGCAAGATAAAGTGATAGAAACAAGGGAGTGGGATACAGACCCAGAACACATCCCTAAGGAAGTAGCAGCTCTGGAACTCTCTGATAAGGAATTCAAAAGAATTATATTTAGGTATCTTCAAAAGATTGAGAGAGAGATCAAGGAAAACACTGACAAAATTAAGGAAAATACAGACAAAACCTTAGAATAATTTTGGAAGAAAATACAAGAACAAAATGACAAAATAAATGAAAAATTAGAAATTATACAAAACCTACAGATAGAAATTCAGAAGATTAATACTAAATTTTTAGAAATAGATAACACATTGAAAGGGCAAAGGAATAGAATTGAACCAATGGAAGACAGAATTAATGAGGATGAAGACAAATACTCCAAAGAATACTTCTTTGGAAAGGGATCAATCAGAAAAAAGATCAAAACAAAATGAAGAAAGCCTAAGGTTCATGTAGGATACCATCAAATGGAATAATACGTGTCATTGGAATTGCAGAACAGGAAGAGAAAAAGAAAACCACTGAGAAAATTGTCCAAGATTTGTTGGAAGAGAACTTCCCTGATATAATGAAAGATGAGAATATATCAATTCAGGAAGTCCAACGAACCCAAACAGGATAGACCCCAAAATTAAATCACGAAGACATATCATCATCAAACATCATTGTTCTGGTTACCTAGTGCTGCTCTGACAAGAAATATACCACAAATGGGATAGCCTTAACAAACAGGAGTTTATTCTCTCATAGTTTGGAGGCTTTAAGTCTAAGTTTAAAGTACCAGGCTCTAGGCCCCTTGACCTTGAGCTTCAGATCTGCCTCTTGCTCCCAGCCCACTGAAGCTAGAGGTGTGTCTTCACTCAGGCAGCTGCTGGCTGCTGAGGCTAACAAGCCCAAGGTCAACAACTAAAATGGCACAATCCCAATGTTACAAAACCACACAGCAGGCCATTAATGCACATCCATTTTAAGTCCCAAGGTCGGCAGAGCACAGTAGGCTGCCGAACAATGATATAACTACATGCAGGGTCCAAGCATGCCATAAGCTAGAGACCATTCCCAATGCTGCTACATATATACAGGAAGCAGACCACATCCCAAAGGCAGCTACTCAGCTGCTTGTGGTAGATCCCACCATGGAGTTGATTGCCAGTCTCATCATGGGTAATAACTACCACCAGCTGCCCAGCCATTCAACCAGGCCCAGCCAAGTTGACATACAAACATAACCACCACAATCATCAAAACCAAAGATAAAGAAAGAGTCCTGAAAGCAACATGGGAAAAACAAAGTTAGCAACAAAGGACAACCAATAAGAATAAGCTCCAATTTTTCAGCAGAAACCATGCAAGCAAGAAGGCAATGGGATTGTATATATAAAACATGGAAAGAAAAAAATTTCCAACCAAGAATTATATAGCCAGCAAAATTGTTCCTCAAATGTGAAGGTGAAATTAGGAGATTTGCAGATAGCAGAAATTAAGGGAGTTTGTTCAAACTAGACCAACCTTACAAGAGATGCTAAATGGAGTCCTTTGAACAGAGAACCAATAATAGATAGCAAACAGCAACCAACCATTTATACACAAGATGACATAATCTAGAAACCATCACAGCTATAGATGTATCCAAAGTAAAATAAGCTTATCAGATTATAAACAGGGAACCAAAGAGATCAATTGGCAAATAGGGATAGCTACAAACCAAAAACAGGGGGGAAATAGTGTAGTTACAGAATTTCTAAACGGTAAGGAAGTCAAGAGAGTTGCAAGATAGAATGGACTGTTCTAAACTTGGGGAGAAAATTATAAATTATACAGTAACCCCAAAGAAAAATTATAAACCTCCAAATCACAGTAACAAAGACGACAAGCACAAATATTTAGCAAATACTAAAACAATAGCAACAAAGAGAATGATAACATGATTCATAAACATAATGAGCTCAGCACAGAAAATTATATGCAACACAGAATCCAGGAACACCATAAAAAACACATAACAAAATGACAGCAACCAGTTCATACTTGTTGATAATTACACTGAATATTAATGGATTAAATGCACCACTCAAAGGATGGAGAGTTGCAGACTGGATAAGAAAACATAACCCATCCAGACACTGTCTACAAGAGATGCACCTTATAGACAAAGACAAGAACAGGCTAAAAACCAAATGTTGGAAAAAGATATATCAAGCAAATGGTAACTAAAAAAAGACCAGGAATGGCAATATTAATTTCTGATCAAATTGACTTTAAGACAAAAACCACCATATGAGACAAAGAAGGAAATTATATGATAAGTAAAGGATCAATTGAACAAGAAGATATAACCATAATTAATATCTATAACTCAGTGAAAGAGTCCAAAAATACATAAATCAGACTTTAAAAGAGTTGAAGAGGCAAATAGATGACTTCACAGTCATAGTGGAAGACTTTAATACACCACTTTCAATGAAAGATAGAACAACTGGAGAAAAAACTCAACAAAGACACAGAAGAGCTAAGCAATACAGTCCACCAACTTGGCCTTATACACATCTACAGAGCACTTCACCCAACAACAGTACAATATACATTCTTTCCCAGTGCACATAGAAAACTCTCCATGATAGACCATAGATTAGGCCATAAAGCAAACCTTAATAAATTTAAAAACATTGAAATACTGCAAAGCATCTTCTCAGATCACAATGTTATGAAATTAGAAATCAACAATAGGAAGATCAGTGGAAAAAGAGCAAACACATGGAAACTGAACAACACCCTCCTTAAGAACGACTGGGTAATAGAAGAAATAAAAGATGAAATTTAAAACTTCCTTGAATCAAACGAGAATGAAAACACAACATACCAAACTCTTTGGGACACAGAAAAAGCAGTGATCAGAGACCAATTTGTAGCAATAAATGGACACATCAAAAAAGAAGAAAGGCCAAAATCAACACCTTAACCCAACATCTCCAACAATTAGAAAAAGAGCAGCAAAAAAAGCTTATAGTCACCAGAAGAAAGGAAATAATAAAGATTCGAGCAGAAATCAATGAAACAAAAAATAGAAAGACAATAGAGAAAATCAACAAGACTAGACATTGGTTTTTGGAAAAGATTAATGAAATTAACAAACACCTGGCAAATTTAACAAAGCAAAAGAGAGAGAGAATACAAATAACAAGAAAAAGAAAAGAAATGGGTGATATCACAACAGAACCAACTGAAATAAAAAGGAAAATATCAGGATACTATGAAGAACTGTACTCTGACAAATTTGAATATCTGGAAGAAATGAACAGTTTTCTAGAAACATACCACTTACCTACACTACACAGACTGATGGATAAAAGTTGAATAGATCCATAACAAAACAAGAAATTGAACAGGTCATAAAAAAATTACCAACCAAAAAAAGTCCAGCTCAGACGGTTTCACTGGAGAATTCTATCAAACATTCAGAGAATAACTGGCACCAATCCTTCTCAAACTATTTCAAAACATAGAAAAGGATAGAATCCTCCCAAATTCATTTTATGAAGCAAGCATAACCTTGATACCAAAACCAGGCAAAGACATCAGTCAAAAGGAAAACTACAGACCAATATCCCTCATGAATATAGATGCAGAAATCTTCAACAAAATCCTAGCCAATAGACTCCAACAACATGTCAACAAAATAATTCATTATGACCAAGTTGAGTTCATATCAGGTATGCAAGGATGGTTTAAGATTAGAAAAACAATTAATGTCATCCACCACATATATAAAACAAAGGAAAAGAACCACATGATCATATCAATCAAGGCAGAAAAGGCATTTGGTAAAATCCAACCCCATTCCTGATAAAAACTCTCAGCAAAATAGGAATAGAAGGGACATTTCTCAATGTAATAAAAGGCATAGGTGCAAAACCAACAGCCAACATTTTTCGCAATGGAGAGAGACTGAAACCATTCCCCTTGTGAACAGGAACCAGACAAGGATGCCCTCTATCACCACTTCTATTCAACATTGTATTGGAAATCCTAGCCAGAGCAATAAGGCAAGGAAGGGAAATCAAAGGCATCCAAATTGGCAAGGATTTGCTGATGATATGATCCTATACATAGAAAACCCAAGAGACTGAGCAAAAAACTGGAACTAATTGAGAGATTTAGCTTAATCACAGGATACAAGATCAGCATCCAAAAATCAGTTGGATTCCTCTACACCAGCAAATAAATTGCTGAAAAATAAATAAGGAAATCAATATCATTTACAATAAAAACAAACAAACCAAACTCATTGCCGTTGAGTTGGATCTGACTCATAGGTACCACTCCTTGGGTTACCGAGACAGTATCACTACGGAAGTAGGTTGCCTAACCTTCCTTCTAAGGAGTGGGTTTGAACCACCACCCTTCTGGATTGCAGTCAGATGGCTTAGGCACTATGCCACCAGAGCTCCTCCACCATTTACAATAGCTACCAAAAAAATAAAATACTTGGGAATAAATCTTACCAGGGACACAAAAGACCTGTACAAAGAAAACTATACAAGACTACTTCAAGAAACCATAAGAGATCTACATAAATGGAAGAACATACCATGCTTGTGGATAGGAAGATTGAACATTGTGAAAATGTCAGTTCTACCCAAAGCAATCTATCCATTCAATGTAATCCCAATCCAGATCTCATCAGCATTCTTTAGGGATATGGAAAAACCAATCACCAACTTTCTATGGAAAGGAAAGAGACCTTGGATAAGCAAAGCACTGTTGAAGAAGAAGAACAAAGTGCCAGATCTCAAAACCTACTATACAGCCACAGTAGTCAAAACTGCCTAGTATTGGTACAATGACAGACACAGATCAATGGAATAGAATTGAGAACCCAGAAATAGATCCATCCACGTATGGTCAGATGATTTTTGACAAAGGGCTGAAGTCCATTAAATGGGGAAGAGAATTTCTGTTTAATAAAAGGTGCTGGCAAAACTGGAGATCTATTTGCAGAAATATTAAACAAGATCAGTACCTCACACCATACACAAAAACGAACTCCAGATCAAAGACTTAAATGTGAAACCTAAAACTATAAAGTCCCTCAAGGAAAAACTAGGGGCAAATTCAGAGGCCTTAATATATGGCATAAATAGACTATCAAGCATAACTGAAAATGCACAAACTAGATGAATGGGACATTCTAAAAATTAAATTTTATGTGCTTCCAAAGACTTCTCCAAAAGAGTCAAAAGAGAACCTACAGATTGGTAAAAAAATAAATAAATAAATAAATAATAATAATAATCATCATTGATGACATATCTAACAAGGGACTTATCTCAAGAATTTGTAGAAAACTCTAACACCTCAACAACAAAAAGACAAATAATCCAATTAAAAAATGGGCAGAAGACATGAATAGACACTTCATCCAAGAGAATCTTCAGGCGGTCAACAAACATATGAAGACATGCTCATGATCATTAGCCATTAGAGTGATGCAAATCAAAACAACAATGAGATACCATCTTGCCCCAGCACTAGTAGCAAAGTTCAACAAGACAGAAAGTAACAAATGCTGGCAAGGATATGGAGAGATTGGGACTCTCATATACTGGACTGTAAAATGATACAACCAGTGTGGAAAGCAGTATGGCAATTCCTTAAAAAGTTGAAATTAGAAATACCATTTGACTCAGCAATTCCATTACTAGGTATATATCCTAAAGGAGTGAATCAGCACAAGAACAGACATAAGCACACCCATGTTCATCGCAGCACTATTTACAATAGCCAAAAGATGGAAACAACCTAGATGTCCATCGACAGAGGAATGGATAACCAAACTATGGTACATACACACAATGGAATACTATGCACTCCTAAAAATAACATAGAATCTGCAAAACACTGCATCACATGGATGAGCTTGGAGGACATTATGCTGAGTAAAATAAGTCCATCACAGAAGGACAAATACCGTATTGGTCCATTATTGTAAAAAGTCAAGGAAAGGTTTATATACAGAAGGAAATTTTCTTTGTTGGTTACCAGGGTGTGAGGGGAGGGGAGGGGAGGGAACACTGTTAGATAGGTAAAGACATGTATTGATTTGAGTGAAGAGAATGTCAGTGTGTCACATGTGAGTGATCAACACGGTGGTACTGAGGAAGACGAAGACATAGAGAGGTGCATGGAAGGTACAGACAACAAAGATGAACCCTTTTGCACATACAGTACTGCATTGTCCATGAAGGCAAACATGGCTGTAAGGATGAATAGATGGGTGGACAGGCTGAACTGTTAGGTATGTCTTTGCAGGGAGGATGGTGCCCAAGACCATGTAGGGTCGGCAGACAGTGTTTCTACAAGTGTATTGCTATGTTCTGTAAGAATTCCCAGGTATTTGGTAGAGCAGACAAGGAGCAAAGTTGTAGTCACTTCTTGGCCACAGCCAGCTACCCAGAGCGAGTGAGTAATTGGACTGGTGGGCTCTGGACCATAGTCACAGGATATATCAAACTCAATTGGCATAACATACTCCACAAAACACTGTTCGACATCCTACTTTGGTGAGTAGTGACTGGGACCTTAAAAGGTTGAAAGTAGCCATCTCGATGCAATGATGAGTCTCTCCTTGTCCAGAGCAAGGAAGAATGAGGAAAAACAAAGATGGATGGAAACTATTAGTCCAAGCGACTGGTACACCATGTCATCCTCAGCCTATATGACTATGAGGCCAGAAGAACTAGATGGTGCCTGGCTACCACTGCCAACCACTTGGAGGGGGATCTATGTAGGAGATTCTAGATAGAGTGGGAGAACAATGTGGAACAAAACTCAAAATTATTATTTTTTTTAAAAGGGGGGAGGGTGGACCAGGTTTGCTGGTCTGATAGAGCCTGATGGAACCCCTGAGATTATGGTCCCTTGCTGCCCTTCAGGTCTGGAATTGAACTCACTCCTGTGGCTTCCAGCCAAACAAAAGACAGATATATGAGCTGAACATTTACATTAGGTAGATACACTCCTTGGAGAGAACAATCATGGGAGAATAGAAGGGCTGTGTATGCACAGGGAGACACCTTAGGGGACAGGAGTTCATGGAGGAGGGAAGGACACAGTGGGGAGGTAACTATGGGGAGGAAGTGGGAGGTGAGCTGTTGCACTGTGGGAAATTGTAGTCAATGTCATAAGACAAAGTGTATGTGAGCTGCCGTATGAGAAGTGAATTTGTTCTGTAAACTTTTACCCAAATCACACACACACACACAAATTATTAAGCATGTTACGGGAGCTCTGGTAGTGTAGTGCCTAAGGCATTTTACTGCTAACCAGAAGGCTGGCGGTTCAAACCCACCAGCCACTCCTCGGAAGAAAGATGGGGCAATCTACTTCTGTAGTGATACTGCCTCGGAACTCCAAGGAGGGGTTGCTATGAGTCAGGTCAACTCGATGGCACATAACAACAGCAACAACAAGTATGTTACAGTTGCAAAATAAATGAAATATAAGTTACTAAGGTTGGGAAGAAGGTAGAGTTGGACAGGGTAATATCCTTCATATTCAACCAATGAATGCTCCCTTAGGTTGAGAATCTCTGTTTTCTGATTTATCCATCCAAAGATATGAAGGGAACCCTCAGAAGAACTGGAGAAACCATAAAAGGAGCTGTCCCTCAGGGGCTCCCTGGGGATGGGGAGGCAGGAGGCAAGAAGCTGGTGCTTTTCACCCTGTTATCTGTATCATAAGAAGCTCTGGTGATACAGTGGTTAAGAGCTCGGCTGCTAAGCAGAAGATCATTGCTTCAAACCCACTAGCCACTCTGCAGGACAAAGATGAGGCAGTCTGCTTCTATAAAGATTTACAGCCTTGGAAACCTTATTGGGTAGTTCTACTTTGTCCTATAGGGTCACTGTGAGTTAGAATCTGTGGATTTTTATCTATCTTTCTATTTATTTGGTAACAGGGTCTGTATTCTATGTGACATGTTATGATGTTATGACTTTGGTTAAAAAAATAAAAAATCAGGCAGTGAGAGAATGACTTTTAAACGATGAAGACTATGGATCGAAACCTATGACTCCTGACCAAGTGCCATCAGAGTAATTAGCTAAATAGCACTCATTAGGTCTGCAAACAGAAACCGGAGTGTTTCTGGCTATCAGTTATCAATGATGTGGTCAGCAGTCCAGCCAGGCTCATGTTCACTGATGAAGCCAGCAGAATTAAGCATTTTTGTAAATGGAGAAGAGTGTATTGCTTTGCAGGGCCACTCCTGTCCGCTCCCGAGGGTAGTACTTTTGTGGATGTTAGATGCCATCGAGTCAGTTTCAATTCACAGCAACCTCATATACTACAGAATGAAACTCTGCCTGGTGCTGCACCACCCTCAAAATCATTGCCATACTTGAGCCTATTGTTGCAGCCATCGTATCAATCCATCTCATTAACAATCTTCTTTTTTGGTGACCCTCTACTTTGCCAAACATGATGTGCTTCTCCAGGAACTGGTCCCTCCTTATAACATCTTCAAAATATGAGAGGCAAGGTCTCACCATTCTCACTTCTAAGGAAAGTTAAAGCTGTACCTCTTCTAGAGGGGGAGTGCTGAAAGACGTAAAATTCCTCTTCTATGTGAGGTTCCTGGGTGGCCCAAACAGTTTGCATTTGGCAGCTTCTCTAAAGGTTGATAGTTCGAACCTAACCCGGCAGTGGATAGTGGAAGGATAGGCTTGGCAGTCTACTTCCATCAAGATTGTTATTGTTAGGTGCTGTCAAGTCCATTTGTACTTGCCGAGAGTCTGTGTAACAGATTACAGCTGAGAAAACCCCATGAAGCAGTTCTATTCTACAGCATACGAGGCCACCGTGAGTGGGAATCAACCCAACAGCAACTTAAAACACACTGCTTTTTAGTGCCCCTGGGTGGTGCAAACAGCTGACCACTGTACTAGTAACTGAAAGGTTGGTGGTTCGAGTCCACTCAGAGGTGCCTCAGAAGACAGGCAGCCAAAGTTTCCAGCCTTGAAAATCCTATTGGGTGCAATTCTGCTCTGCACACATGGGGTCAACATGAGTCAGAGTCGAGAAATTTGTGACTTGTGCAGTGACCAGAGCCTAGGGGAAATCACAAGGACCTGCAGTTCATGGGTTCACATAGGAAGAACGAAACCTGGGTGGCCAAGAGTTTCCTGGGCAACTGGTTGCAAATTAAGAGTCATTACCCTCAGACAGTTTGCATCAAGGGAATTAGAGCAAAACTTGATGGTGCAGACCTAGGCAGTCAGCCAGACTCCTCAACCCAGTCACGTACATTGCTTATAGAAATGGATCTTCCCAAGCCATGAGCTGGGGACTGGTGAGCCTCTGACCTGATCACTGGAGTTGGAGGTCATTCTTCCAAACTTAGAAGTAAGCCCTGAAACAGAAACTGGGAAACCCTCAGCCAGAGAAATGAGAAATTGATGCTAAATAGGCTTCATGCCCAGGAAACCAGCAACACAGTAAGCAATTGGGACAATAGCCAGCATATTCCCCAGTACCAGAATAGAAGAAAGAAACAAACTCATCGGTAGCACAGATATTTAGGTAGAAATCCTTTTTAGAATGTATCTTACCTTTAGTACTTGGGGAATCTTCATGGGTACAGGAATTTTCTATAGATTCTAGGTGACACAAATGGCTAAGGTGCTCAACTGCTAACCAAAAGGTTGGGGGATCAAGTTCACCCAGAAGGCACCTCAGAAGAAAGATCTGGCAATCTGCTTCCAAAAGAAAGATCAGCCATTGAAAACCATATGGAACACAGTTCTACTCTGAAACACATGGGGTTGCCATGAGTCAGAATTGACTCGATGGCGGTGGGTTTGGGATTTTTTTGGGTTTGAGCCTTGAGTAATGTCTGATTTAAATACTGTTTGGTTCCGCGATGGAATGCTCACCTTCCATGAGAGAGACCCAGGTTCAGTTCCCAGCCAGTACAACTCATACACAGCTGCCACCTGTCTGTCGGTGGGAGCTTGCTTGTTGCTAGGATGCTGAACAGGCTTGAGTGGAGCTTCTAGACTAAATAGACGAGGAAGAAAGGCCTAACAATCTACATCTGAAGACCCGCCAGTGAAAACCCTGTGGATCACAATGGTCTGATCCACACTGATCAGGGGGATGGTGCAGGACCAGGCAGTGTTTCATTCATTGTGCATGGCATCTCTGTGAGTCAGGGGTCATCTCCAGGGCAGCTAGCAGCAGAATGGACCAATTCCTTCAACAGTTAACACTGGTTATCATATCACAACAAAACAAAATGGTCTCCCCTCATAAACAGCTCTCCTCCTGCATTCCCTTGGCTTTTGTTGTCATTGTTACTGTGGGTAAACTTAGGCCTCCCCTTTAAAACTTATGATCCTGAACCCTTTACCATTGAATCAATAATTAGTGTTGTATGATCTGCTTCCGTTATGATCAAAGCATGTACTATGACTCTAATTATGTAATTCAGGGTTGCTCAAAGTGAGGTCCTAGGTCCAGCAGCATCAGCATCTCCTCGGAGCTTATTACAAATGCAAATTTATGCACCCCACACCAGATCTACTGAATCAGGAACTCTGGGGGTTGTTGTTGTTGTTGTGTGTTGTCAAGTCAATTCCAACTCATTGTGACTCTGTAGGACAAAGCAGAACTGTCCCATAGGGTTTCCAAGACTATAAATCTCTGCGGAAGTGGACTGCCTCATCTTTCTTCCTTTGAGTGGCTGGTGGGTTTGAATCTCCAAACTTTTGTTTAGCAGCGAGTACTTTACCCATTGCATGAGGAGAACTTAACCAACAAGAAACAACCATCCAGAGTTAAGCAGGAAGAGAAAATGCACTATTTAAAAATAAATAATCACACACACAATTGCCATCAAGTGGATCCCGACTCATAGTGATCAAAATCAAATCTTAGATCAGCTACTGTATCTCCCGGGGTGACCATATTTTCTTTGAACACTATAAAAAATATTTTTTTCATCCCCCAAAACAGCTGCACTTCAAACTTGTTAGCCACAATCACAGAGGTGTCTTTGGATTTTGTTCTGGTGGCAGCATGTTCATGACCCTTCTTTATCTTTCCAGAAAAGGATTGCCTTCCAGTTCAACATTTACTTTGGAAGAGAGGACCATCTACCTGACCTCTGAGCCAGATGCTCTGGAAACACAGGATGATAATGCCTCAGTGCTTGATGTCTACTTAGTAAGTCACTTGTCGTTTCTTCCCCTTCCCTTCTGATTTACAAGGACCCACGCATGGCTTATGCAAGAGCAAGGTCTGTACAACCGGGTCTGCTTGGGTTTTCATTAGAACAATGGCACCCTGTCACACTAGCAACAGTGCATCTTGTCACAAACTATTTTTCCCATGGACTTCGCACAAAAGAATGGCTAGAAAAAGATACAGCCTCACCATATGTATCAAGAGGACACATTCCCTAATATCAAGGCAAAATAGAATAGAGCTCCTTTGTGTTATTCTCAATAGAGTATTGTCTTCCTTTGACAAGACAAAATTGTCTCCCCTTGTGCTTGGATCTTCTTCATTTTGGGCTTAAACCAGTTGTCACTGGGTTAACCCCAACTCAGGATGACCCATATATGTCAGAGTAGAACTGTGTTCCCTAGAGTTTTCAGTGGCTAATTTAGTGGCTAATTTTTCAGAAGTAGATCACTGGGCCTTTCTTCTAAGGCACCTCAGGGTAGATTTGAACCTACAGCCTTTCAGTGAGCAGCCAAATGCATTAACCATTGACACCATCCAAGGATTCCATTTTGAGGTCACTCCCATGGTCAGTTACTAGACTAAGAGGCATGAAACTGCATCCTGGGAAGAACCTGAATTCAGAGCCAAAGTATCTTGGCCCATCACTTGTCAGGAGCAAGCTGTGTGATTTAGGCAGGGACCTTGTTGACTATATATATATATATATATATATTTTTTTTTTTTTTTTGCCACCTCTCCTACCTTCACCTGGCTGTTGTGAGGGTCCCCTGTGCAACCCCACTCTTTGTGCCTGCTAAGTTTTTCATACAGGCATGATTGTGAAATGATGTCTATAAACCTGTCCTGTTGGTAAGACTGAAAGGGGCTGAAGAATTTCCCTGCAAAGTACATCTCACACACATTCCACAGCCCACACACCTGCACAAAATCACAACACAGAGTGATAATGTGGAATGTTCATATTTATTTTCATTTACCAAGGCTGAGCCACTTCTGTCCTCACACCTGGTATACAATTTGGCCTCAGGAAGTGACCTCTTTTGGCCAATAGAACTATCTCCCCTATCCGCTTTAGGCTGCTTGCTATTGTTGTTAGATGCCATCGAGTGGGCTCCAACTCATAGGGAACCTGTGTACAATAGAACAAAACATTGCCCAGTTTTGTGCCATCCTCACAATGCTTGCTATGCTTGAGCCACTGTGTCAATCCATCTCATTGATGTTCTTCCCTTGTTTTGTTAATGCTCTACTTTACCATGCATGATATCCTTTTCCAGGGACTGGTGCCTTCTGACAACTTGACCAAAGTAGATGAGACAAAGTCTGGACATTCTTGCTTCTAAGGAGCATTCTGGCTGCACTTCTTCCAGAACAAAGTTGTTTGTTCTTCTGGAAGTTCATGGTATTTTCAGTATTCTTTACAAACACCACAATTCAAAGGCATTGATTGTTCTTGGGTCTTCCTTATTCATTGTCCAGCTTTCACATGCATATGAGGCTATTGAAAATACCATGGCTTGGGTTAGGTGCACCTTAGTCTTCAAAATGACATCTTTACTGTTTAACACTTTAAAGCAGTCCCTTGCAGGCAGGAAGGAGGGAAAGCCAGGGCCCATGGCAGGATCCAGGTAAGGGGAGGGTGGAGAGGTTTCGAACAGCTAAGGGAGATGAACTTGTCTGTCAGTTTGTCGTACTCTGCTGGTTTGCATGTTGCTGTGAGTGTGGAGTCTATGCCACCGGTGTTTCGAACACCAGCAGGGTTGCACATGGTACACAAGTTTCAAAGCAGCTTACAGACTGAGACAGACTCAGAAGAAGGAAGAGGCCATCTACTTCCCAAAGAATTGGCCAGAGGACACCTTATGAATAGCAGAGAAACACTGTCTGATACATTACTGGACAACCTTATGAATAGCCCAGAGACTGTCTGATACATCATACATGGCAAAAGCAAAAGGTCCTTCCCCTTCTCCTGGATTAAGTCCAAGTCCTCCATGCCTATGTAGTCTTGTCTCTGCCTTTCGGTCCTTCTCCCCTGCCTCTTTCCTACCTGCTGATGCTGTTCCAGTTGCATCAGCCTCCTTGGTGTCCTCCCACCCACCAAGGACACTTCCACCTCAGGACTTTACACTTGCTGTCTGCAAAAAGGTCATAGGGGCAACATCCTCCTCTGACCTCCTCTAACTTCACTAGGGGGAGAGAGAATCACCATCAGCAGCCCAAGCCAAACATGCTGCCACCCTCCAACCTTTTTATCATTTCTGACACCAGCCATCCCTCCCATAGCACTCACCTCTTCTCTGCTGGATTCAATAATTTGTTGTAATGGCCGCACAGAACACGCAGACAATGCTCACAATTATGAGGTTTATTAGAGAAGTAACAGGCCACAGTTCAGGTTCTGAAACACTCAGGATACAATTCTTCAATCAAGACGGCCTCCTCTTGGCCATGACCTCAGACATGCGTCTCTTTGGCCCTTGGCCTCTGGGCCTGGCCTCTGCCCTGCTTGGGCAAGTGTTACAAAGCTCTTTTAGCTCTGTCAATAGGTACATCTAGGTGCACCCCACTCTGCCATCAAGCCCACTGCCCAAAAGCATTCACCATTCTCACTCTGTGGGCCAGCAAGCCCAACACTCTGTCTCATATTCAGAACTTTCAGTTCTGTTGCCATCCTCTGCTGGTTGTCTCTGCCATCTCTGTGTGCAGAGATCTCAAATCTAAGGACACACTCCATTCTTGGCATCTCTCTTTTGATGGCAGTGAGATCCCCTTTCTGCCAGTCAGAGGGCTCATTTTAAGCCTAGCAGGATAACAGACCAGTCCCTATATTAGGGTTCCATATACCTTATTTCCATGGTCCCACCCCCACAAGGGTACCGTGTACCTTATTTAGATTATTAGCAAGGTGTCTAATCCCCTTGGCGAGCCACAAACACATTACATTTGCATAGTTCCACCCAGTAATCTAGAAGAGTCACAAAGACCCTGGCTAGAGGGGTCGTACCAAGTAATTCACTGCACCACACCGTCCCTGCCTGTATTCTCTTTCCCAGGGTCCCCAAACTTGCTCCTCAGTTCCTCCAGGTCTCAGCCCAGACATGTCCTTCTCAAATAGTGTTTCTTTGACCACCCTGCATGAACCAGCGGCCCCAACCACCACCATTGTAAAAAGGTTTGTTTGTTTTCTTTTCTTTTTTTCACAACCACTAAATATTCTGGTTGCCACAAAAACAGAATTTTTCCGCCCCTCCTCACACTCCCCCATTTAACACAGATAAATTGTAGCATACTGTAAAATCCTTCCCAAGAACCTGCTTCCCCATCACATCTAAGAGAAAGGGGATTAACTAGGGAGTATCTACAGTAGTTTTGGGTCCGATGGTAAGTTTTGTCTCATCTGGGTGCAGAAATCGGGGGAACTGAAATGAAAGAGGCCAGATGAAATCTCCTCCTCCTCACTGATGATTCATGCCCCTTTTGTGGGTCTTGTGGAAACCCAGAATTGAAACAACTCTGGGCAATACTGAGGAGTGAGGTGCAGAATTACAAGATGGCTGAATGGCACTGGGGAGCCAGCTCCTTATCTGCTACCCCATATTCCTTTGGCAGGAAAACTGGTTTATGCATCACTTTGCTTGCTCCTCCTTAGTATGATCAATTTCGTTTATAAGAATACTGCCATTTTGCTTTTATTAGTGTCTTACTTCATTGCTTTTTGATGAGTCCCTAGCTCTTTGACATTGGGAAGTGAATCATTTCATGAAAGGATAATGCCTGCCTCTGCAGCACAGGGAAGAGTAGCCCTGCTCATTGCTGGTTGTATTAAGAGCCCTTGAGGAAAAGGCATCCTCAGAGTTGAGGATGGCAGTCAGCTGGCTAGTATGGTCATCTGCTCAGTGCTCCTAGCACAAGCTTTGCTGGAATCCAGAAGTGCGAGAGGAGAAAACGAGAATGGGAAAGAGAGGAATCAGGCTGGGGTGGGCTAATAGGCAGGAGAAAACCTGATCTAGCCTAATCTTGTTTTGTAGGTAATCACAATAAGCTATGAAACATTTTTGAGTGTTTGCAGCATGCTTGGCACCATCTTAAGTACTTTAAATAGCCCATGAGAAAGGTGTGGTTACTAGATCCATTTTATAGACCAAGAAACTGAGGCACTTAGTGATTTGCAGTTTGCCCCAGGTTATGCAGCCACTGATGAACAAGAAGGAAACTGGATGACACAATGGTGTGCAACCAGCTGCTAACCTAATTGTTGGTGGTTCAAACCTACCCAACAGCTCCACGGAAGAAAGGCCTGGTGAACTACTTCTGTGACGATTACAGCCAAGAAAGCCCTATGGAGCGGTTCTACTCTGTAACACATGGGGTCACCATGAGTCAGGGGCCAACTTGACAGCAGCTAACAACAACCACCAACAGTAAGAGCCCCCACCCTCCTTGCTGAGCTGTGCTGCCTGGAGTAGCATCATTGCTGCCTTTGCCATACACAAGGTCAGTGACTTGCCTGAGGTCAGTCAACAAGGCAGCGGCCAGGAAAATATAGAAGAAAAGGGATAGATATACATTTCACCTAATAAACGTTGACTCTTACAAGCAGTCTTCAAGCAGAATGGCACAAGGGAAACCGTGGGCACTGTTAGAAGAACACAGGGTTTCAAATGATGGTAATGAAAGCTAAACAGGGCATATGCCAGTGTGTCAGGCTCCCGGGGCTTTTCTTAGCTCATTTATGAGGGCAGGTGTTACATTTTGACCACTTTGTGGTTGTTGCTGTTGTTGTTAGTTGCAGTCATGTTGATTCCAATTCGTAGCGACCCCATGTGTGCAGAGTTGAACTGTGCTCCCTACAGTTTTCAATGGCTGATTTTTCAGTAGATGGCCAGACCTTACATATGAACCATCTCTGGGTAGACACAGAGCTCCAATCTTTTGGTCTGCAGTTAAGTACGTTAACCACTTGCACTATTCACTTTACAGAGAAGGAATTGGAGACTTAATTTGCCCAGTTAAGGTGGTATCTTATTCTCTGTTGTTGTTGTTGTTATGTTCCGTTGAGTCGGACCCAACTCATAGTGACCCCTCCTTGGGTTTCCAAAGCAGTATCACTGTGGAAGTAGATTGTCCAACCTTCTTTCCAAGGAGTGGCTGGTGGGTTTGAACTGCCAGCCTTCTGGTTCTCAGTCAAGTGCCTTAGGCACTGTGCTACCAGAGCTAATGCTGCTATAATAGAAATACCACAAGTGGGTGGCTTTAACAAACAGAAATTTATTTTCTTGTAGTGTAGGAGCTTAGAAGTCTGAATTCAGGGTGCTGGTTCTAAGAGAAGGCTCTCTCTGTCTTGGCTCCAGAGCAAGGTCCTTGTCTCTTTTTAGCTTGTGTTTCTTGGTTCCTTGGAGATCTCATGTGGC
Organism: Orycteropus afer afer; assembly: GCF_000298275.1. Taxonomy (NCBI): domain Eukaryota; kingdom Metazoa; phylum Chordata; class Mammalia; order Tubulidentata; family Orycteropodidae; genus Orycteropus; species Orycteropus afer. The sequence continues at coordinate 46,698 of NW_006922224.1, read as the reverse complement.
GTGGCATCTCTCTCCTCAGATCTGTGCTTGCTTGCACTCAGTCCGCTCTTTGATATATCTCAAAAGACATGACTTTAGGCTCATCCTATAAGAATCTTGCCTCATTAACATAACAAAGAACACCCATTCCGAAATGGGACCATAACCACAGGTACAGGGGTTAGGATTGACACCACCTATTTTGGGGGACAGAAGGCAATCCACAACAGCAGGTAAATGTCAGAGCCAAAATTCAAATCCAGCTCTGTGCTCTGCTGCCTAAACTGGAAACCGTGAAGCCCCACCACTGCTGTTACTAACCCTGATGGCATCTCAGACGCACGATGCTGGATCCATGCTCCTCATGTAGGGAGTAGGGAGATGTGGACCCAGAGGGGAGCAGGAGCTGTTACGTTGGAGACTTTTTTTTTTTTTTTCAATTCCACCAACATCATTATTTGTTTCCTGGTTATTTTTCAGACATTCGGTAGAGCAGTTTTCAAACTTTCTGATCTCAGGAACCCTTTCCACTCTCAAAAATTTTGAGGATCCCCAAGAGATTTGTATATATGTGAATTGTATCTGTCAACATTTAGTGTTTTCAAAATTAAAACTGAGAACATTTTTAAATGTTTATTAATTGATTTAAAATAATAATAAATCCATTCTATGTTCATTTAAATAACATTTTCATGAAAATAATGATTTTTCCAACGCAAAGGAATTGAATGAGGAAAGTAGCATTATTTTATATTTTTGCTAATCCCTAATGTCCAGCTACTCTGAGAAGCTGGACTGTATGAAGAAGAATGTGGCATCAGGATCAGAGGAAGACTCGTTAACAACTTTCGATAAACAGATGACACAACTTAGCTTAATGAAAGCAAGAGAACTTGAAGCACTTACTGATGAAGATCAAAGAAAGTCTTCAGTATGGATCACAGATCAACATAAAACAGAAATCCTCACTACTGGATCAATGAGCAACATCATGATAAATGGAGAAAAGATTGAAGTTGTCAAGGATTTCATTTCACTTGGACCCACAATCAGTGCAGTCACGAAAGGAAGCAGCAGTCATGAAATCAACCCATGTATTGCATTGGACAAATCTGCTACAAAAGACCTCTCCAAGTGTTGAAGAGCAAAGATGTCACTTTCGATGACTAAGGTACACCTGACCCAAACTATCATCTTTTTAATCGTCTTATATGCAGGCAAAAGCTAGACAATCGATAAAGAAAACTGAAGAAGAATTGATGCATTTGAATTGTGGTGTTGGTGAAAAATATTGATGTACCATGGACTACTAGAAGAATGCACAGATCTGTCTTGGAAGAAGTACAGCCAGAATGCTCCTTTGAAGTGAAGATGGTGAAACTTCGTCTCCATACTTTGGACATGTTATCAGGAGAAACCAGTCCCTGGAGAAGGACCTCAGTCTTGGTAAAGTAGAAGGTCAGTGTGAAAGGAGAAGACCCTCAACAAGATGGGTTGACACAGTGGCTGCACTGATGGGCTCAAGCATAGCAACAACCAGAAGAATGGTGCAGGACCATGAAGTGTTTCGTTCTGTTGGATACAGTGTTACTATGAGTTGGGACCAACTCGACAGCACCTAACAATAACAACAACAAGAATCTGGCTTTAACAGAAGAAACTGGAATCTCAGATCTGTTTCTGAATCAGCCTGGTTCTATGTGATGCATCGTGGAGTCTCTGGAAATCTCCACTAACTCACCTGAGAATGAGAATGAAAAGACCTAACATCATAGTATCATTATGAGAACAGTCTGACCTCATGGTCACACCTGTTCCAGTATGTTAACGTAGTCCCATTACCTGTTACAGAATCAAGTGGGACATCAATTATTTGTGTACTTAAACCAGAAGACCAAACTTCCTGCTATCTGGTCAGATCCAACTCATAGAGACCACTCTTTGGGTTTCTGAGTCAGTATCTTTATGGAAGTAGATTGTCCAATCTTCCTTCTGAGGAGTGGTTGGTGGGTTTGAACCACCAGCTTCTGGTTAGCAGTCAAATGCCTTAGGCACCATGCTACCAGAGCTCCCCAATTGTGTACTTAGTGTCATTTAATTAAAATATTGAGCTGGCAAATGATGTGTCATTGCTGTATCTTCACACAAATAATGCACGTCTTATACTTTATTTAGGAGCTGGTAGCGTAGTGCCTAAAGCACTTGACTGCTAACCAGAAGGCTGGCAGTTCAAACCCACCAGACACTCCTCGGAAGGAAGATTGGGCAATCTACTTCCGTAGTGATACTGCCTCGGAAACCCCAGGAGGGGTCGCTATGAGTCAGGTCCAACTCGATGGCACATAACAACAACAACATACTTTATTTGCCAGCCTCTCCCTCTCCCCCACCAAGTATTTTCTAAGCACACTATGCTCATTTTTGTTTTACATGTTGCTGTAAAAATTATCAGAATGCACTTATAAAAATACCTGGGGTGGGGTGATTGGTAAAAAACATATAACAGGTGTACTACTTGTGTAAAAAATACAGTGTTATATATATATATGCTTACAACAGTTTTTAAAAAAGATTAATGAAAAGGGAAAAAAGTAAGCTAGGCAGGAAAAAGCCCCTGCATTCTATGCAGCCCCCTCCCCAGTCAAACATTGACCTTAAATTAATCACTCTCTCTCAGCCTCGGTTTTCTCATCTGTTGTTGCTGTTGTTAGTTGCCATTGAGTCCATTCTGATTCATGGCAACCCCATGTGTGCAGAGTACAACTGTGCTCCATAGCGTTTTCAAGCCTATGGGCTTCTGGAAGCAGATTACCAGGCCTATCTTCCGAGGAGCCTCTGGGTGGTTTGAATACCCAACTTTTCAGCTAGTTCTCAAGTGCTTAACCATTTGCTCCACCCATAGATAGTTTGTATTGTAACAAAATAGATTATTAAATGGTCTCTGTGTCCCTGTCCAGCTCTGGCAGGCTGGGACTTTTTCTAGAAAAATTGCAAGGAGCTGCAGAAATAAACTTTGTCCAAAGTTGCTATAGCTGTCTCTCTGGACTTAGCTGTTTCATCACATCCTTCACAGTATTTAAACTTAGATTTTATGGGAACACATCTAGAAAGTTCTGCACCATTAACTTGTAATTCTCAGATGTGTTTTCTTGCTGGAGGGTTTGTTTTTCGTTTGCATGCTCTTGCAGATCTGGAAGGTCACAGTTCGTTTCCCTCCCTTCAGTGGTTTCATTTGCCTCTTCACCATGCAGGGGTGTGTAAAAACAGAAAGGGCAAAAGAGGAAGATCAAGCCAACCTGCACCTTTGTCTCTTTCTTCTTGACCTAATTTGAATCCTCTTAATCATGCATGGCCCTCCTCACGGAGGGGCAGCTGAAGGCTGACCAAATGTGGTCAGATTTTTCTTGTACTGCTTCTCCCCCTTTAAGATACACCTTTTCTCTTTGGTTAAAAACTAGTAGCCATTGAGTCAACACTGACATGTGTGTGTCAGAGAACTGTACTCCATAGGGCTATGATGGCTGATTTTTTAGAAGTAGATCACCAAGCTCTGGTGGTGCAGTGGTTAAGGCATTCAGCTGCTAGTTCTGGTAGCATGGTGCCTAAGGCACTTGACTGCTAACCAGAAGGCTGGCTGTTCAAACCCACCAGCCACTCCTTGGAAGGAAGATTGGGCTATCTACTTTCATAGTGATACCGCCTTGGAAACCCAAGGAGGTGTCACTATGAATCGAGTCTGACTCGAGAGCACACAACAACAACCAAAAGGTCAGTGGTTCAAACCTATCAGCTGCTCTGTGGAAGAAAAATGAGGCAGGCTGCTTCTGTAAAGATTTGCAGCCTTGGAAACCCTATGGGTAGGTCTACTTAGTCCCACAGGGTCCCTATGAGTCAGGATCAACCTGATGGCAGTGGTTTGATTTGGCTTTTTCTTCCAAGGCACCTCTGGGTGGGCTTGAGCCTCTAACTTATGGTTAGCAGCCAAGCATGCTAACCATTTGCATCACCCAGGGACTCCTGTTAGAATGAATTCTGACTCATGGTGGCCCCACATGTCACACAGTAAGACTGCTCCATAGGGCATTCTTTTCTGCATTCTTTTTACCAGGTCTTTCTTCTGTGCCATCACTGGCTGGGACCACCAGCCTTTAGGTTAGTAGTCAAACAAACCATTTGTACCACCTAAGGACTTTCTCTAAGGAGCTCTGATGGCCCTGTAAGGCATTGGGTTGCTAACCAAAAGGCCAGTAGTTCAAACCCACCAGCTGCTCCATGGGAGTAAGATGAGACAGTCTGCTTCCATAAAGTTTTACAGCCTTGAAAACCCTGTAGTGTTTGCTATGAGTTGGAATCAACTCATTGGCAGTGGGTTTTTTTGGAAGGACCTTCTCTACTGGCAGTTGTACCTTATCCCCTGTTCTTTCATTTGTACACTAATGCATAATACTGTGTATATACTTCTAAAAATATATGTGATGGAAACCCAAATGATGTAGAAACACTGGATAACATAGACAATTTCCTATTAAGGATCCACTCTGACCTTACAGGTGAGTGAGGCCAACCATCCTGCTTTCTCCTGAAACTTTATGTGAAATAAATAGGAGAAGTTATCCTAGGAGGCATCCTCACTAAGTCATTTCCTCCTGCTTCAGTGTGCCCAGGGATCCTGCACTGCCTTTCAAAAGCCCTTCACCTTCATGCAGTAGAGTCCAAGGCCATCTGACTCTTTTGCAAATATTCAAATCCCAGGGGATGTCCTTTATGATGATTGTATCCAGGGGCCATTGGATTTCGAGTACAGATTGGAGTATTTAAAAGACTGCAACAGAGCCAAGCAGGCAGTATTGACTTAAAATGGCCCATCATGCCAGTTTCATAATAGAGCTGGCTGCCACTCTTTGAATCATCCCACCCCATCTAAGGTAGGACGCAGACAAGTCAACTGTTATTTCAGCTACTAGTGCCTAAGGCATTTGACTGCTAAAGAGAAGGTTAGTGGTTCAAGCCCACCAGCCACTCCTCAGAAGGAAGGTTGGGCAATCTACCTCTGTAGTGATACCACCTCGGAAACCCAAGGAGGAGTCGCCATGAATCGGATCCAAGTTAATGGCAGTGCGACATATAAGGCACTTCTTGCCTGTTAGAAAATACAACCTGGTGTTAATGGAAAGAAGAGCAGTCAACAAAGCCATTCCAGCTCAAAAATGTCATGGCTGAGATGTCCTTTTATGACTGGGACTAGATAAGAAAGTGGGAGATGATTTCTTCTTTAATCAGAAGGAGCCCTGGTGGTGTAGTGGTTGAACCCACCAGCTGCTCCACAGGAGAAGGTAAGGCAGGTAACTTCTGTAAAGATTTACAGCCTTGGAAACCCTATGGGACAGTTCTACTCTGTCCTCTAGGGGTGCTGTGAGTCAGAATCAACTTCATAGCAGTGGGTTGGTTTGGGCTTTGCTTCTGTAAAAATTGACAGCCTCAGTGACCCTCTGGGGCAGTTCTGCTCTGTCCTACAGGGTCGCTATGAGTCAGAATTGACTCTCTGGCAGTATGTTTGGGTTTCTTTGTTTTAAAATATAGAAGTTTGAAAGATGGTGACTAGCAAACAACAGCTTTCTTGCTTATTCAGTCCCTAGGTGATAATTACACTCATTCCTTATTATACTTTCCATATTAAATCCTCCCGATAATAAGGGCTTTCATTCAGATAAATTTCTCTGCAAAATGGCAGTTTGAAGTGTGGAAGAGCCGTGGGCAACTGAGATGAAACAGTCCCACAATTTTCCAGCCAGGCCAGAGTTGGAGATTGGCACTCCAATATGCAGTTCTTAGATGGTTCAATTATTTTATGTGTTTTCAGAGTGGTTAATAATACTCTTTGATCCCCAAAGGAAGGATGGCAAAGAAGTGAAAATGATTAAATTAACAGCTTATTATACTGGTACGCATGAGAAAAGCCTGAGAAAAAAAGAAAAACACTTTAAATTAGGTCACAGGGATCTTACAAGTTTTAGTAGAAACTTCTTGGCAAGAAAAACAGCTTTTCTAGATGTAAATCCCTGAGTGTTAAGGGAATGACATGTATGTGGAGTATTGGGTCCGATGATCACCGTCTTCATCTACTCCTGGTCTAAGCCAGTGGACATCTCCACGATGCGTGAATCCACTGATGTGGCCACCGTGTATTTTGAGTGCCTCCAGCTGAGGGCGCTCATCTTGCAGCACTCACTCAGATAATGTTCTGTTTTGATCCATGGGATTTTCATTGGCTACTTTTCAGAAGTTGATTACCAGGCCTTTCTTTTTAACCCGTCTTAGTCTGAAAGCTCTGCGGAAACCTTTCCACCATGGGTGACCCTGCTGCTATTTGAAACAGCAGTGACAAAGCTTCCCACATCACAGCAGCACGCAAGCCCCTACATTATGACAGACAGACGGGTCAGCCACTTTAAGGGGTGTTTCTTTGAAACAGTGGCAGTTATCTTGCTTCTCAGGAGCAAGAGCTGGGTTCCTCACCAGCCAAAGATGCTGCACATGTTCTCTGGTAGAGTGGGAAGGAGAAAGACAGACGCTGCCTTCGTCTTGGGAGACCAGAACTCTGTTTCCTTCCACTGCATGACCACACAGTTGAGAAATGAAGTCAGAGGGCAGGATAGGGTCAGTTGTTTATCTGCAAGAATACTTGGGCCCTTTAAGTATTGACCAAATAATATTGCTTACACATGTGGAGGAGATAAAAGAAAACTGGATCCCATGCCTGAGCCCCTGGAAGTGACCTCCTATCCTGCAACTAAGCTGATACTAGATTCACGTTTATAATGCTGCCCCCCTCACAGCAGTCTGAATCAGGGGGTCAGCTGAAGGATTATGTTTACTAAACATTAAACTACTGAAAGAATCAGCTTAAGGAGCTGGAGCTGAACTTAGAAGGACAAAGTGGCCTTTCAGCTCAGTTCTGCCCAGGGTTAGCAGCTGGGTGACAGTCAGTAGGGCTAAGGCAACAGGTTTTTATTATTTATTTATTTATTTTGCTATGACCTAGCTTCACTGCAGGAGCTCTGGTAGCGTAGTGCCTAAGACACTTGACTGCTAGCCAGAAGGCTGGCAGATCAAACCCACCAGCCACTCCTTGGAAGGAAGGTTGGGCGATCTACTTCCGTTGTGTTACTGCCTCAGAAACCCAAGGAGGGGTCACTATGAGTTGGATCCGACTCAACGGCACATAACAACCTTGCAGGCAGCTCAGTGCCAACCTCCTTAAGGCGATTCTGCTCCTCAAGTCACCATTGCATCCTGTAACATGCAATAGGACGCAATGTATGTAATTGCAATTATGTAATTTCACATGATCCTATCACTGCATCAGGTACATGAATGTATTAACAGACCCAGTCATCTGTTGGGGCTCAGCATGAATATCAGAAACAGAATCACCAGGGGCTGGCTGGGCTTCACAATCTCCCGAAGGCCCCCAGCTCCAGCACTCAGTTCACTAAGCTAGTCGATGAGGTCCTTCAGTTGGGAGAACACTACAGTTCTTCTTTACTAGTATAGAGGAGAGCTGTGCCACTCAACCAGGTACCCCTCCTGGAAAGGCTGGCCAAGTAGAAAGAAACGCATCTTTCCTCTCATGTAGAAGCAAAGCTAAGGTGAACCACTCCATCCACTGAGCTCACAATATGTGTTCCTGCTCTCAGCAAGCCCTCTACTGCCACCTACTGGTAGAAATGCGCCCCTGACCAAGAGTGATGGCAGGATGGATGTCCTTGAAAGGAAATCCTCTGTAAGAGTGAGGGCGCATGAGGCTCGGAGGGCTGTTTCATGAACTTCATGATGGCCTTTCAGGGCTGGGTACGTCCATTCAGGAGGGGTGTACCATTCAGATGCCAAAGGCAGCTCAAAACAACAACAACAAAAAAACCTCACTACCATCAAGTCATTTCGACTCATAGTGACCCCTCCTTGGGTTTCCAAGGTGTATCTCTAAGGAAGTAGATTGCCCAGCCTTCCTTCCAAGGAGTGGTTGGTGGGTTTGAACCTCCAGCCTTCTGGTTAGCAGTCAAGTGCCTTAGGCACTACGCCACCAGAGCTCCCTAAAGGCAGCTGGCTCTGATGGAATTCATCAGAGAAATGTATCCATTGCTTTACTGTTCTTGTTAGTTACCATTGACTCAGCCCCAACTCCTGGTGATCTCATGAGCTGTGGAAGCAAATGTTGCCTAGTCCTGCACCATCTTCATGACCATTGGTACTTTTGAGTGCATTGTTGTGGTCTTTGTGCCAGTCTATCTCACCAAAAGTCTCCCACGCTCTCACTGGCCCTCTGCTTCACCAGACATGCTCTATCCCTCCTCATGATGAGCCCAAAGCTCAAGCTGGACGATGTTCTATTGTGATCTTTAGGGTTCCCCACTGGCTAATTTTTGGAGGTAGATTACCAGGCCTTTCTTCTTAGTCTGACTTAGTCTGCAAGCTCTGTTGAAACCTGTCCACCAAGGATAACCTTGCAGATATTTGAAGTACCAATGGCATATCTTCCAACATCACAGCAACATGCAAGCCACCACAGTAAACAGACTGGCAGGTGAGTAATGGTACATAGCTTAGGAAGCAGCTTGAGGCACTCAATAAATATGAGGTGGAAAAACCTTTTCTCTGTTTCAGTCTGTGGCCAGACATCCCCCAGAGGACTATGGATTTGAAGTAACCCCTATAAGGTGATAGGGATAAATAACTACAAATATGGGGTCTATTTATGGTTAGTGTGTGTTTTGTAAAGAAAAATGCTACCAAATAAAGTGCTGAAGGGGAAGGCTTGGATAGAGGTGCAGCCCTGGCTCCCCTCGGACTGTGGCTGGGGCATGGGCATCTGATGCCTTCCTTCTGCGTCCATGGGAAGTAAGCCACAGCACTGCTGTTTTTCCAGTGAAGCCCAGGCCATATTTTTGCCCTCCATTTTCCAACTGAGGCAGAAACAGTCCAGAGGGGTCCTGTCAGGGTACTGTCATGGGTCCTGTCAGGGGTCCTGTCAGGGCTATGTGATCGATTCAATAGTATGGTAACTGTCTGGATCTACAATGAATGGGAAGAATCAGACACTGGAAAGGCTGCAAGGGGAGCATCAGCCCGCATCCATTATAGCTGCCCTGGGCTCCTCTCAGGTTTTCTGAAAACAAATTCATCAGCCGCAAGTGGTGTGGAAGGAGAGGCTGGGTCTGAAATCCATCCCTGACGAGTCCAAGGGGCACCAGCTTTCTTCCTGGATCTATTCTCATGGGGTCTGTGATCTCACTGCTGACTGGCATGAGCCCTCCGAGGAGGTATTGGGGGTCCGCCAGCAGGAAGCCTGGTGCTTCCTGCATTGCCGACCCCGCAGGACCCAGTCGCTTCGTACCAGACCAGACACAAAATGGGCATCCTCTTTGTCAGCAGCTCCAGCCCAGTTCCCAGGACCCCCTCGAGGCCCTCCTTCCGCAGCACGCTTTCTCATTAAACTCCTGCTGTCCCTGGTCCTCAGGAAAGAGTCCCTTCACCTTTCATTCAGGGTCCAAGTGCTTTTTTTGTTTGTTTGGTTTTCATTGCAAAGGTAAGAGATTTGGACCCAAGATTCTCTATGGTTGCTTCCAACTGTAAAATTCCGTATCTGTGTGATTCAAACTGTCCTATCCCAGTTTCTGTAGGACTATCAAGAGCCATGGTCGCCGAGCAGTTAAAGCACTCGGCTGCTAACTGAAAGGTCAGGGGTTTGAATCCACCAACCACTGAACCAGAGAAGGTTGTGGCAATCAGCTTCCATAAAGATGACAGCCTTGGAAACCCTGTGGAGTGATTCTGCTCTGCCCTGTATGGTCACCTGGTCAACAACAAGGGTTTGGGTAGCATAGGTATTCATTTCACTCCCAGAGAAAATAATTCTCAACTGCTTTTGGACAAAGAGAAATCTCTTACACCATCCTGTCCCCAAGCCTCTGGGTGGTGCTAACGGTCTACACATGAAACCAAACCAAACTTGTTGCCATGGAATTGATTCTGACTCATGGCAATGCCATGTATAAAGAGTAGAACTGTGCTCCACAGAGTTTTCTTCATTGTAACCTCTGTGGAAACAGATTGCCAGACCTTTCTTCTGTGGTGCTGCCTGGCAATCTGCTTCCATAGAGGTTAAAATAAAGAAAACCTTATGGGGTTCTACTGTGTAACACATTGGGTTGCCATGAGTCACAGTCAATTCCACGGGTTTGGTTTTGGTTTGTTTTTAGACCATTGTGATCCATAAGGTTTTCTAAGTAGATTGCCAGGCCTTGCCTCCTAGTCTCCTCCTAGTCTGTCTTTGTCTGGAAGCTCTACTAAAACCTACTCAGCATCAGAGCAACATACAAGCCTCCATTGACAGATGGGTGGTGGCTGCTCATGAGGTGCACTGGCCAGGAACCAAACCCAGGTCTCCTACAAGGAAGCTGAGAATTCTACCACCGAACCACCACTACCCCCAATATAGGGTAGGTACAAATATGTTGTTGTTGTTAAGTGCCATCGAGTCAGACCTGACTTATAGTGACCCCTCCTTGGGTTTCCAATGTGGTATCACTACGGAAGTAGATTGCCCAACCTTCCTTCCGAGGAGTGGCTGGTGGGTTTGAACTGCCAGCCTTCTAGTTAGTAGTCAAGTGCCTTAGGCACTATGCTACCAGAGCTCCTAAGTACAAATACAACATAATGCAAATGTAGATCCTTATTTAAAAGAAAAAAAAACCTTCCCAGTTCCCAATGGTGGCTACTTTTTTGTTTGAAACTCAGTGCTCTCTGAGAAAGCAACTAGATGAATCACAATATAACCCAACAGATCCACTCCTGAGTGTAGACCAAATGACTTGAAAACAGGGCGTCAGATAAATCTACACCAGTGATCACTGCAGTGTTATTCACAACAGCCAAAAGGTAGAAACAACCCAAGTGACCAGCAATGATGGACAGATAAACAATGTGGTCCATCCATACAATGGAATGTTACTCAGACATAAAGAGAAATGAAGTCCTGATGCATACCACAACACGAATGAACCTACAACGTGATGCTGGATGAAATAAGTCAGACTCGAAAGGACAAACATTGTGTGATCACACTTAGATGAAATATCTAGACTAGGCATTGCTCTTGCGAGCCATTGATTCGATTCCAACTCATGGTGACGCCGTGTGATAGAGTAGAACTGCCCCATGGAGTTTCCTAGCTGTCATCTTTATGAGAGCAGATCGCCAGGTCTTTTCTCCCATGGAGCAGCTGGTGGGTTGGAACTGCCAACCTTTGCAGTTAGCAGCCAAGCTAGCTTTAACCACTGCACCACCAGGGCTCCTTAGGCAAATACATAGGTTTCAAATTTTGTAGTGGTGACCAGGGTTTGAAGGGAGGGAGAAATGGAGAGTTATTGCTGGAGAGGTGCTGGGTTTCTGTTGGGGTGATGGGAAACATCTAGAAAAGGATAGTGGTGACGGCGCTACACCACGGTGAATGTCATTAATGCCTTTGAAATATACCTAAAATGCTAAATAAAAATAAGGAAAAAAGCCTATAAACTTGGTGTTATGCTTGGTTAAAAAATAAGTAAATAAATAAGTGGGGACGAGCCTAGGTTGGAGAACTTAGAAGAGCAACCTCTGACCTTTGCATGACCAGCCCATGGCTCTCAAAAGAGGGCCTGACTCTCTGGGTTGGGAAGCCCTTCTTAGTGCCCCTCCCCCACCTGAGACTCCCTCTGGGGTTATGGAGCTTCCTTACAGTGCCCTCAGGCCACAGGAAGGGCTTCTTGGTTAATTAGACTACTTTTGGTTTGCTAAGGTGGTGTAGTTGTTAAGGCATTTGGCCGCTAACCAAAAGGTTTGGTGGTTCAAACCCACCAGCCATTCTGCAGCAGAAAGATGAGGCAATTTGTTTCCATAATGATTACAGCCTTGGAAACCCAATGGGGGTCATTATGAGTTGGGATTGACTTAATGGCGGTGCATTTGGTTTTACGTAATTTTAGGATTTTGACCACGTGTACATATATGTTTCCCATATATCTTGATGGAAGTGTCACAGATTGAGTTAGCATTTCCCATTTTAAGTATTTGCCAGACATATTTTTATTGCCAGCCACAGAGATATCATTCAGAACTGACATTCACAAGTTCAAAACAGTGCTCAAGTTGACCTGATTGACTTCCAGCCTGGTAGCCCACAGCACATCACTACCTCCTGTGCATTTGGAGGGCGGGAGTGTGTCTTAGCCAGCATTGCTTCCTCCAAATCCCTAGCCCAGGGCTGTGTCCTAGGAGGAACCTGACAGATGTTGGTATAATTAACAGGCTGTTGGTCCCTGTTATAGGAGACTTCAGTGGTGCAAATGGTTAAGCCAAGATTGCTAACTGAAATGTTGGTAGTTCAAATCCACCCAGAGGCACCGCAGAAGACAGGCCTGGCAATGTGTTTCTGAAAGGTCATAGCTTCAAAGACCCTATGGATCACAGTTCCACTCCACATGCGTGGGGTCACCTTGTATCAGAATTGACTTGATGGCAACTAGTAACTAGATCTATCTAAAAAATTTAGGCTAATCTTCACAGAAGAATCCTAAGCTGAATCAACCCCACTTCTCCCTGTACATTCCCAAGACAACAGTCTTTAAAGAAATCATGGACTTGTGTTCCCACTTAAGGGATGGAGTTATAACTGGGAAGTAAAATCTAGTCTCATTGCTGCTTTCTTTGTTTCCCTTCTTCCTTAGTAAGCAAATGTGGTGAGCCACCTGAGCAGATGATGAGCATGGACACTGTGGGAGAGAAGCATTTCCACTCCAGAATCCCCACAGGAACCTGGCCGAGCCCACCACCCACAGAGTCCTAAGCTACTGAAGTGATGAGTGTGCGAGATGGCAGGGGAGTGTGGCCCAGGGACCGATCAGCAGATGGCATGTGTAAACACAACACTGCTCTATCTCTTGCTGTTGCTTGCTGAACTGTGAAGAACTGCATGAACTATATCTAAGCTGCATTCTAGACCATTGCCAATTACCTGATTTTGGACTTGCAAGTACCATTTTCCTGTTGACTCTTGCGTTGTTTCATTTTGCATGTAGCCAGTGATTACACATATGCACCATAAGTAATCTGCTTATATATTTTCTAAGAAAATCCTCTCATGCAAAATGGTGAATAAAGTATAGATTCTGCTCTTTTTTTTTTTTTTTTTTGCCAAATTATAATCACCCATGCCATTGAAAGTTTAAATTGGTTTTCTATAAAGATCAGTGTCATAGGTCTGCATATACTTTATAGAAAGCTAGCTTCTATAAAGATTTTTTTCACTGTTTACTAGTGAAATGAGAAAAGCAAAATTATTTATGAAAGGCCTAATATGTACATATATTGTCTTTGAAATATTTGTGATTTAGTTTATTGCCTGTAACAGAGAAATTATATAATTTATTCAGTAAATACTACTGTAAACTATAGTTTTATTGAGAGAAATAAAATATTTTGTTCTCAATTGTGGTGGTAGGTACATTGATTCTAATAGTTTCTGGTCTTTTAAAATATATATATATATATGGAGCTCTGGTAGCATAATGGCTAAAGCATTTGACTGCTAACCAGAGAAGGCTGGTGGTTCAAACCCACCAGCCACTCCTCAGAAGGAAGGTTGGGCAATCCTACTTCCATAGTGATACTGCCTCGGAAACCCAAGGAGGGGTCGCTATGAGTCGGGGCCGACTCGACGGCACATGACAACAACAAATATATAAATATATAAATATATATATATATATATATATATATATATATATAATATTCTTGTGTGTTTTCAGTGAAAGTTTATACAGCAGTTTAGATTCCCATTCAACAATTTCTACACAGTTGTTCAGTGACTTTGACTGCATTCTTCACAACGTGTGAACATTCTCATTTTTTCAGATCTGGTTGCTCTGTCTCCAGTAATCTAGTTTCCCTGCTCCCTTGCATTCTCATCTTTGTTTTAAAGTCATTGTTGACTGTTTGGTCTCATAGGTGATTTTTTTAAAGGAGGACAGTACTCATAGATGAAGTTCTATTATCTTGTGTTTCAATCTGTTATTCAGCTAATGGGTTAGTTTCGGTTCAAGATTTGAAGAGTTTCTCAGGGTAATATTCTTGGGGAGTCCTCAACCAGTACAGTAAGTCTGGTTTTTTGTGTTTAGGAATTTGAACTTCTGGTCCTCATTTTTCCATCAGTTTCTCGTGGTCCATCTACTGTGGCCCTGATGATTTCTGGGTTTCACATTTTTCTCTTTTATAAAGAAGTAACAGGCTCTCCTCATTTCTGGATATTTGGGGATCTTAAACAAACTGAGTCTCACAGCAGATGAAAATGAAATTGGAAAATCCCTGGGCCCTGAGAAAAGACTCCACAGCAGGTTCTGCTCAACTCCTCCAAGAGGTTTTCCCAAATGTCCTGGAGTATCTCTGTTAAGGAGCTTTGGTGGGTGGCACTGTGGTTAAAGCTTTGGGCTGCTAACCAAAATTCAGTGGTTTGAACCTACCATCAGCCCCATGGGAGGAAGATGAGGCAGTCTACTTCCGTAAAGACTTACAGCTTTGGAAACTCTATGGGGCAGTCGTATTCTGTTTTCTAGGGTTGCTATGAGTCAAAATCAACTTGAAGACAGTGGGTTTGGTTTTATTTATGTTTTCACTGTGTTATGCTGAAGTAACAACCCCAAATCTCTCATCAACCAAGTTTTATTTCTCATTCACATTTTTGGGCTAGCTGCAGCTCTGTTGGAATGTTTCTCCTCTTATAACTCCAGACCTAGCACTTGACTGTACCATTGCTTTTTCTTCTGCCATGAAAGTGGCATATCCCAGATAGGAGCTGATGCTGGAGCCCAAGTGAAGATGGCACTTGGAACAGAGCTGCCACACCGAGACCCCCTGTACAACAGAATGAAACACTGCCCAGTCCTGCACCATCCTCACAGTCACTGCTATGGTTCAGCCCATTGTTGCAGCCACCGTGTCAATCCGTCTCATTGAGGGTCTTCCTATTTTTCATGGACCCTCTACTTTACCAACCATGATATCCTTCTCCAGGGAGCAGTCTCTCCTGATACCATGACCAAAGCATGAGAGAGGAAGTCTGCCCATCTTTGCTTCAGGGGCAGCAGAGACACAGGGACAGGCACACACTGGAGCCTCAGGAGACAGGATGACTAGATGTTATGTGGTGTATTCATTCCATTCTATCACACTCCACACATCACATTACCCCATTCCATTGCATTCCACTGCACACTACACTGTAAACATACATGACTCCATCATGTCACTCTGCATACATTACATTACTCCATTCCATGACCGTACACGACACAACACAGGTTACATTCTACATCACGTGACACTGCATACATCACATTACACTCTAGGACACACATTGCATTACTACCTTACATTACAGTACACTATACTACACACATTAGTGCTATTCACATCACTGCATCACATTACACTACATGCACACATGACATTTTTCACTACATTACATTGAATTACAGTCCATACACACATATTATATTAGTACATTACATCACACTACAGACATACTTTACACTCTTACAGTCCATGACACCACACTCCATTCATTACTCATTACATGACAGCAGACTGTGTACATGACATCGTTATATGACATTACATTACACGACATATAACGCATTCCTACAGTACATTACACTACACTGCATGCATTACATGATGACATCACATCTCACCACATCCATTACATGAGTACAATACACCACATACATTACTACATTATATCATATTATGTTACTACATTAGATTACATTAAACTCCTCTATTATTTCATGACATTACATTATGAAGGTAATCTCTTCTAAAAAGGCCGATAGACTAGTGTTTGGTCAGCCAACTGAGAACCACCACCAAGTTAACTCAAAGAATTCACCATCACACAGTTCCTGCTCCAGCTTCACTCACTCTGTACACTACAGTCTGCCTCTCAAAGAGCCATGTCATCCTGACCACTGAGGCAGTGTCTGTGCCCACCTCTTTTCCTCTACTCCTGATGCCCCTGCCCTGGCTCCAGGCTCACTGACTGCTGGGAGTGAGGCCACAGATTGAGACAGGGGAATTAGTCTCTGGTTTCTGCACTCCCATTCCCCCTCTACCCTGCTCCCAAACACCTGCATTCAAGTGCTCAGGGCACCCCTGGCTCCTACTAACGTTTTTAGGTGCTGTTGTGTCAGCTCTAATTATTAGTGACTCTATGTACAACAGAAAAAAACACTGCCTGGTCCTGCGCCAGCCTCTAATCCTTGCCATACGTCAGTCCATTGTTGTGGTCACTATGTCAATCCATCTCATTAACAGCCTTCTCCTTTTTTACTGGCGCTCCACTTTACCAAGCATAATAGCCTTCTCCAGGGAAGGGTCACTTCTGACAACAAGACCAAAGTAGGTGAGATGAAGTCTGGCCATTCTCAATTCCACCGAGGATTCTGGCTGCACTTCTTCAAGGACAGATTTGTTCGTTGTGACAGTCCATGGTACTTTCACTATTCTTCACCAACACCACAACTAAAAACATCAATTCTTCCTGTCTTCATTATTCATTGTCCAGCTTTCACATGCATGTGAGGCTATTGGAAATACAATGGCTTGGGTTAGGCACACCTTAGTCTTCCGAGAGACAACTTTTCTCTTCAGGACTTTTAAGAGGTCTTTGGCAGCACATTTGCCAACTGCAGTACATCATCTCATTTCTTGACTGCTGTTTCCATTGGTGCTGATTATGGAACCAAGTAATATGACATCTTTGACAACTTCAATCATTTCTCCATTTATTGTGATGCTGCTTATTGGTCCAGTTGTGAAGATTTTCATTTTCTTTATGTTGAGGTGGAATTCATACTGCAGACTTTATTCATCATCAGTAAGTACTTCAAGTCATCTTTACTTTCAGCAAGCAAAGTTGTGTCGTCTGCATATTGCAGGTTGTTGTTGAGGCTTCCTCCAACCTGATACTATGTCCTTGTTCATATGGTCCAGATTCTCAGATTATTTGCTCAGCATACAAATGGATTAAGTATGGTGAAAGGATTCAATCCTGACACATACCCTTCCTGATTTTAAACCATGCCCATTATCCCCTTGTTCTGTGTGAATGACAGCCTCCTGGTCTACATATAGGTTCCTCATGAGCACAGTTAAGTGTTTTGGAGTTCCCATTCTTCTCAATGTTATCCATAATTAGTTGTGATCCACACAGTTGAATGCTTTTGTGTAGTCAGTAAAACACAAATAAATATCTTTCTGGTATTCTTTGCTTTCACCCAAGATAAATCTGACATCAGTAGTGATATCCCTCATTCCACATCCTCCTCTGAATCTAGCTTGCATTTCTGGAAATTCCCTCTCAATATACTGCTACAACCATTTTTTAATTATCTTCAGCAAGATTTTACTTGGCATGTGCTAGCAATAATACTGTTTGATAATTTCCACATTCTGTTGGATCACTTTTCTTTGGTACAAATATTGATCTCTTCCAGTCAGTTGAGCAGGTGGCTGTCTTCCAAATTTCTTGGCATAGATGAGTAAATGCCTCCAGCATGGCATCCATCCATCAAAACATCTCAAAGGGTATTCCATCAATTCCTGGAGCCCTGACCTTTGCCAATTCCTTCAGTGTTGCCTTGACTTCTTCCTTCAATACTATCGGTTCTTGATCATATGCCATCTCCTGAAATGAATGAACATTGACCAATTCTTTTTGGTACAGTGACTCTATGTATTCCCTCCATCTTCTTTCAATGTTTCCTGCATCATTCAATATTTTTCCCATAGAATCTTTCAATATTGTAACTTGAGGCTTGATATTTTTCTTCAGTTCATTCAGCTTGAGAAATGCTGAGGGTTTTCTTCCCTTTTGGTTTTCTAACTTTAGGTCTTTGCACATTTTATGGTAATAATTGACTGTCTTCTCAAGCTGCTCTTTGAAATATTCCATTCAGCTCTTTTATCTTGTCACTTTTTCCATTTGTTTTAGCTACTCTCCACTCAAGAGCAAGTTTCTAGAGTCTCTTCTGAAATCCATTTTGATCTTTTATTCTTTTCTTGTCTTTCTAATGACCTTTTGCTTTCTTAATGGATGATGTTCTTGATGTCATCTAACAACTGATCTGGTTTTTGATCATTGGTGTTCAGTGAGTCAAATCTATTCTTTAGATGGTCTCTAAATTCAGGAGGTGTATAATCAAGGTCATAGTTTGGCTCTCATAGACTTGCTTTAATTGTCTTCAGCTTCAACTTGAACTTGCATATGAACAGTTGATGGTCTGTTCCACAGTCAGCTAGCTCCTGGCCTTGTTTTTGCTGAAGATATTGAGCTTCTCCATCTCCTCTTTCCACAGATGTAGTCTGTCTGATTCCTGTGTATTCCATCTGGTAATGTCCACACGTATAGCTGCCATTTATGTTGTTGAAAAAAGGTACTTGAAACGAGTAAGTCGTTGGTCTTGCAGAATTCTATCATGCAATCTCCTCGGTTGTTTCTATCACCAAGGTCATATTTTCCAACTACCAGTGGTTCTTCTTTGTTTCCAACTTTCACATTCCAATCACCAGTAATAATCGTTAGATCTAGATTGCATATTTGGCCAGTTTCAGACTGCAGAAGTTGGTAAAAATCCTCAATTTCCTCATCTTTGGCTTTGGTGGTTGGTGTGTACATTTGAATAGTGGTAGTATTAACTGGTATTCCTTGTAGGTGTATGAATATTATCCTATAACTGACAGCATTGTACTTCAGGATAGATCTTGAAACATTCTTTGTGACGATGAATGCCACACCATTGCTCTTCAATTTGTCTTTCCCGGTATAGTAGATCATATGGTTGTCTGGTTCAAAATGTCCAATACCAGTCCATTTCAGCTCACTAATACCTAGGATATCTGTCTTTATGCATTCCATTTCATTTTTGACAACTTTCACTATTCCTAGATTCATACTTTGTACATTCTATGTTCTGATTATTAATGCATATTTGCAGCTGTTTCTTCCCATTTTGAGTCATGCCACATCAACAAATGGAGGTCCCAAGATCTTGACACCATCTGTGTCATTAAGGTCGACTCTACTTTGAGGAGGCAGCTCTTCCCTAGTCATATTTTGAACACCTTCCAACCCAAGGGGATCATCTCTGGCCCTGTATTAGACAATGTTTCAGGGCTATTCATAAAGGTTTCTAGTAATATACTAGACAGTGTTTCACTGCTGTTCATAAGGTTTTCACTGGCCAATTCCTTGAGAAATGGATGGCCCCTTCTTCTTCTGAGTCTGTCTTAGTCTGGAAGCTCCACTGAAACCTGTCTACCATGGGCGATTCTGCTGGTATTTGAAATACCGGTGACATAGCATCCAGCCTCACAGCAACATACAAGCCACCACAGTATGAAAAACTGACAGACCAGTGGAGTGGTGTGACTCCTGTATATGCACACATACACATACACATGTGCAGGGGGAAGCCTTCAGAACATGCCCATGGTCTGGGCAGTTGGTCTGAATTCAAATGTGCACTTAAAAAACACACTACCATCGAATTGAAACTGACTCAGAGTGACCTCTCGTTGGGTTTCCGAGGCAGTCTCACTATGGAAGTAGATTGCCTGATCTTCCTTCCGAGGAGTGGCTGGTGAGTTTGAACCAGCAGCCTTCTGGTTGGCAGTCAAATGCCTTAGGCACTACACCAGTGGGTAATTCCACATCCACCAGTCCCCTAGAAACTTCTACAACCCTCATGCCACTGAGTCGCCCATGCTACTACTATTCTGCTTGGAGGTGAGTCCACCCTATGTGGTCATGATAGAACCCAAGAGATCCTTCTTCTGGAAGGTTCCCTGCTCCTTCCAATGGCTCCCTACCCATAAATGAGGACCAATGTTCACTGTGGAAGGCAGGAATGAATGCTTGCTGTGTGACTCCTGTAGCATGCACTGCCCTCTGCAGAAGCAGGACACACACCTCAGGAGCCAGGTTCTCTTGCTGTTTCCCACGCTGCCTGTGGAGGACAGGGCTGAGAGAGCGTGCAGCAACTTCACAGAAGGATTGTGTCTGTTGAAGCTCATGACCAAAGAAAAGTGGGCTTATGTTGTGTAGCCTTTTTCCTTCACCTTTCTGGAAATCTATTTTACTGCATGTGTTAAGAAGAGTAATGCCTCCCCAAAAATGTCCACATCCTAATGCCCAGACTATGTGCATGTGTTAGGCCTCATGGCAAAGAAGAGTGATGTCTATGGATGAACTGCAGAAGGGAGGGATCAGAGGAAGAGGGAACAGAGGGTGAGTAGTGGAGATGTGACCACATGATGTGAGGACTGACCACATGGGTAGCTTTGAGATGGGAGAGGGGCTAGGAATCAAGGTGCATATGGCCTCTGGAGCCTGAGTCTCCTCTGGGTTTCCACAAGGAACCAGCCTTGTGACACCTTGACTTTACCCAGTGAGGCCTGTTTCAGACTGACCTCCAGACAGTGGGATAAGAACTTTGCATTGTTCTAATGACTACACTCTTAAGTGAAACGACAACAGCCATTTAACCAATAGTAGCAGCCTGCAGAAAGGAGCTCTGATGGTGGGCATGTGGCTGCTAACCAAAAGGTCAATGGTTTGAACCCACCCACTGCTCCTCATAAGAAAGATGTGGCAGTCTGCTTCCCTGGAAACCCAATAAGGGTCACTATAAGTCAGAATCGACTCGATGGCAGTGCATTTGGTTTTGGTGATAAGTCAGAGGAAAACAGCATGGCCTATTCAAAGTGCTAGATTGCACAGCATTCTTTCAACTTGTTCAAGAAGGTGTCCATTCCTAACCATGAGGTAAGAAGAGAACAGGTCCTAGAGTTTCTGTCTTATGCAAAGGCCCCTTGTCAGAGGGAGGAGCAGTGATTCCCTAGTCTTCAGCAGGCTTTTTTTTTTTTTTTTTTAAGTCTTTTGTGTGTGTGTGTGTGATTTGGGTGAAGATTTACAGAGCAAATTCACTTTCCATACAGCAGTTCACATAAACTTTGTCTCATGTCA
>NW_006922224.1:12387-19397 GCF_000298275.1 Orycteropus afer afer | reverse complement strand
TCTGGGTTCTCAATTCTATTCCATTGGTCTATGTATCTGTCATTGTACCAATACCAGGCAGTTTTGACTACTGTGGCTGTATAGTAGATTTTGAGGTCCGACAATGTGAGACCTCCTACTTTGTTTTTCTTCTCCAATATTCAGCAGGTTTTAGACAATGGTCAGAGTCCAGCCCAACACCAGTAGCTCTGTGTATGGCATTACTGTGTGTCTGTATGTATCTGTGTTTCTGTATGGGTGTCTGTACATGTGTCTGTGCATGTACCTGTATATCTATGTGTGTATCTGTGTGTGCATTTGTGTATCTCTGTGAATCTGTGTAAGGTGGTGATGCAATGGTTAATGCATTCATCTGCTAACTGTAAGGTCAGCTGCTCTGTGGAAGAAAGATGTGGCAGTCTGCATCTGTAAAGATTCCAGCCTTGGAAACCCTATGGGACAGTTCTAGTCTGTCCTCTAGGGGTGCTGTGGGTCGGAATTGACTCCCCGGCAGTGGATTTGGTTGGGCTTTGCTTCCTTAAAGATTCAAACTAAAAAACCAAACTCACTGCCATCAACTTGGATCCTACTCATAGCGACCCCTCCTTGGGTTTCCGAGGCGGTATCACTGTGGAAGTAGATTGCCCCATCTTCCTCCCGAGGATTGGCCTTGGAAAGTCCATGGGGGCAGCTCTACTCTGACCTACAGGGTCACCCTGAGTCAGAATCAACTCAATGGCAATTTTTTATGTTGTATCTGTCAGTGTATGTGTGTGTCTGTCTGTATCTATGTGTATTTGTCTGTTTGTCTGTGTTGGCGAGTGCGGTGAGTAAAGCTGCCCCTAAAGGAGAGGACTGGAGAATTGGTGATGGGCAGGGTTTGTGGGGAGAGGTAGCGTCACAACTAACCTTTCACGCCCCGGTTTGTACAACCCTGAAGTCATCGCAGCTTCTGCAGGGTGCTAACTTCCCATGTCCATACCAGGAGAGACCCCAGGCTCACTGTCCTCCTATGTGGTAGACCTGCCCCTCTTGAGTGTGCCCTTTACTCCCATCACCGCACATCCCCCAGAATCCCCTGAGGACTGGCCCAGTGAGCCCCTGCTTGGCTCTCTCTGGGGTCCAGAGGGAGCAGGCAGAGCAAAGGCTATCGCATTTGCCAGCTGCTTCCCTGCAGGCTGCAGCCTGACTGCATCTCTGCCCAGACATCAAGCATGAGGGGCCACACTACATTCTCCTGGGACCAGAGCCCATCAGGCTTGAGACTGACAGCTCATGACTGTTTCCACCTAGAGATAGTCCTATTCCTCAGGGTTCCCCAGGACCATCTCACTTTGCAAATTCTCCATAGACCACCACTTTGACTCTGCTGCACCCAGGTGTGTGTGCAGTGTGACAGAGCCTTCAGGGCAAGGACCCATCTTCCCTTGTGCACAGAGCTTAGGGCAGTCAAGGGCCACAACAGCAGTGCCCACACTGAGGGCCACACTTCTGATCGTAAGAGCTCCCAGCCACCTCCTCGGCTATTCTGGTCTGAAGATGGAGCAGATGGATGTTTGATAGACCAGAAAGACAAGCAGAGACAGACCAGAGGCAAAGGGAGAGAGAGAGGTGGAGAGAGATAGAGACAGAAGGAGACAGAGAGGAAAAGAGAGAGACAGACAGAGACAGGAGCCACACACATACACACAAAGGGACAGAAAGAGGCAGAGATAGAGACAGGAGACAGAGAAAGAGGGAGAGGGAGACAGACAGACAGAAGGACATTCAGAATTCCACTTTCCCACTGTGCCTAGTGTCTGAGGCATTTGGACACATGGCTACTCTGAAGCTTCCCTGGGCTCATCTCTTTCATTCAAAGCAGTGCCCTTATGAGAAGGACATGATGGCCCTCACACTGGGACCCCACCAAGGGTGCAGGGCCAATATCCCACTCTTGTGCCAATATCACAATTAATATGTTGGTGAAAGAAGCTAGACACAAAAGGCCACACATTGTTGGATTCCATTTACATGAAATGTCTGTTGTTGTTGTTGTTGTTGTTATGTGCCATCAAGTCAGACCCGACTCATAGCGACCCCTCCTTGGGTTTCTGAGGCAGTATCACTACAGAAATAGATTGCCCCATCTTCCTTTCGAGGAGTGGCTGGTGGGTTTGAACCGCCAGCCTTCTGGTTAGCAGTCAAGTGCCTTAGGAACAGGCAAATCCAAACACACAGCATTTATCGACACCAGCAGCAAAACTGAGCCGGGGAGGGAAGGCTGTTTGTTGCACAGTCACCAGGGGCAGATTCTGCCCCCTACCATGGCAAGCTCAGTGCTGGAGCACCACTTTTCGCAAAATAAATCTAGAAATTCATATGCAACCACATCCCAGTAAACCATTTAGCAAACTGATGAACTGACTATAAACATCACATAGACAGCTCTGTTCAAGATATTACATAATTTTAAAAAATATAAAAGGAGAGGGGGCCTTTCCCAACCCCCTCTTCACTACTGAGGGAAGTCTCTCCCTATGGGGCTCTGTGGTTACCCTCCCCTCCTTGCAGCTGTAGCTCCATTAGCCACTGGGGAGCAGCTCCTCCAGTGAACCGTGGAGCCCTGTCTTAAGGGGACCCTTAGAAGGGAGAGGCCACATGGCCAAACCACAGCTCCCACACTGCAGCCAGTCCTGCAGATGTGGCCCTCATCATCCTCAGCCCCTACTGCTGGTCTGAGGCTCACCTAAGGGTTGCCCAGCCTTCCTCCCTGCCCACGAGTCTATCCAGGCAGGCAGCCGGTCCATCTCATCATAGTGCCAAGGAACCCACGTCTCCACACACCCACAATGTCACTCCCCATGTCATTTGTGGAGGTTACGGGCAGCCTAGAATCATGGTGTTCTTTTAGGGTTTCAGTTTGACTCTGCCATGCTCTTATGAACACCTGCAGCACAACTGAGCCAACTGTGGTGATCCAGAGACCAAGTCTAACTCTGTCCACCCTCATTTCTGGGATTAGCCTAGAGGGGTCCCAGTTCAAAGTTGGGTGGGCCAGTTTGTCTTGGCCTTTGGTCCAGACTCTTCCTGATCTGTGGCAGGGCAGTGCCCCCAATGCCACACCTCTGGGTTTGGTGTGTTTCCCTCTCCTGTTAAACTCTGATGCTGCCAACGGACACTCTCCAGCAGATGATCCACTGCTTCTGACTGTCCTGAGTGGGCCAGGGACCCAAGACCTGACCTACCACTGTCACAGCATAGTCTTCCATTGATGTTCAGCCTGAGACTGTTGTCTATGCCCATACATCTGTCTGTCTGTCTGTCTCTGTGTCTGACTTTCTCTGTTCTGTCTCTCTCCCTCTCTTGCCCATCAAGAATCTGGAAAATTCTCCCTCATGTCCTCACTGAATCGAACATGTCTGCTATTCCATCTCTGGAATGCTATCAGATAAACTTTAAAAAGCAGTAATTTATTGAGGTGGGAGTCATATACCATGAATTCTTCCAGAACTTCTGTGTTCATGTCCAGGTCCTTCCTGCAGTCGAGATAGGGGGAGAACTGGGTTTGGGCATCACTGTGAAGCCTCTAGGCCTTCAATGAGCACATAGGCCCACCTCCCAGAATGGGGGTAGAGGTGACTCGAGAGGGGAGAGCTTAGCCTGGAGTGGAGCCAGGCTGGGATGGAAGGATGGCAGGACTCACCCATGAGCTGTGCTACTATTAAGTTTTCTCCTTTGAAGTCTGATTTGGAGTAGAAGATGATGTGGTCCTTCACATGTATGGGCTGTATGTACATGTAAGAAATACTCCTGACTGCAGAGGCCAAAGGGAAAACGAGACTTAAGGTCATCATACCAGGGCAGTGTGGAGGCCCTCGGCAAGTGGTGACAGCCTCTGACCTCTGTGTCTCACAGCTATCACCATCCCCGGGTGGACCAACCCTGCCTATCTTCACAGCTGGGAAGTAAGGTCAGTAATGACTAATATTCTAGAAGTATATTGGCAGACCTTTTTCTGAGGTGCCTCGGGGTGGACTCTAACCTCAGACCTTCCAGTCAGCAGCCAGTATGTAAACCATTGCACCACCCGTGGACTCTGAATGTCCTGAAAGGAGCCCTGTTTTCTGATTCAGGGCACAGCTTAAGTCGTGCCCTCTCAAGAGTCCTTTGCAGATAGATAGATCACATTGGCTGCTTTATTTTCTAATGAGGTCTCCTTCTTTTCTGGAGCTATCACATTCCAGTCTCTGTGTATGTGTTTATTGTCATCTTCCCATTAGAATTCAAGCTGCCAAGAGTAGAGACCTGGTCAGTTTGTCCACCACTGGACATCCCAAACCCTGGTCTCCTTATTCTCAGGCCATCATTGCTAGGAAGGGGACTCATAATTCCCATCACCTGAATTGTCACAGGATGCATTGAGCTAACATTTCCATGCTCCCAGGAGTCTTGCCACATTCTTCTTGTCATTAGCTACCCTCGAGTTAGCCCTCAACTCATGTGACCCTATGCACAACAGAACGTAACACTTCCTAGTCCTGTATGAACCCCATGATTGGTTGCAGATTATGCTCCAAAGGATTTTCATTGGCTGATTCTCAATGTAGATCACCAGGCCTTTATTCCTAGTCTATCTTAGTCTGAAGGCTCTGCTGGCACCTGTTCAGCATCCTAGCAACATGCAAGCCTCCTCTGACAGAAGGGGGGTGGATGTGTTTGAGAGGCTCTGGCAGGGAATTAAGCCCAGGTCTTCTGCTTGGAAGGCAGGAATTCTACCACTGGACCTCTACTTACCCCTACAGGCCTAAATGTACCTTAGCTTCCCTCTTGTTTCCTTCCTGAAATGAGATACTAAGGTCCAGATCCTTCCTAGCCATCTCCCCAACCTACTGTTGTTCACTCAAGTGGTCATTCTGCTAGTAGTCCCTGCTCTCCACCACACTCTGCATCTCCTTCTGTTTGACCCCACATCCCTCTAGAGGCTCTTCCCCAATGTCCCCATTTCACAGATAGGCGAAGTTTGGTGAGGTGCCAAAATGCCAAAGGCCAGACTTGAAGTTCCAGTTCTTCTGGGTAAGCCTTTCCCCTTCTCTTTCCCATGACAGGAGGAGCTCCTGGGCTTGCAGTGTTTGCCCTGAGACCCATGGCTGACCCCATCAGGATGGAAGGGGCCACAGGTTGATGCTGGGGACCACACAATGGCATCTTCATGCCTCCCTGGGTGACAGCATTACAAATGTCAGCCTGATCCAGTAATTAGCCCCCAGGAAGATGCTATTGAGCAGAGATCACCATCTCAGGGGAGGGAAAGGGGTAGGGCTGGTACACTTTCAGGCAGGTCTAAGCCCCCATGGGGACCTTCTCCCAGTGACACGTTGGGTTTCCTCCTCCTACAGGACCTCAGAAGGGATCTGATGTCCCAGTAACCCTCAGCAAGCAGCTCCTTGAGTAGATTCCTCAGCACTGCCCCATTCTTAGAGGAATCGGGATGCTTGGGGCAATGGAGGGGATTGGTCGCTATGTGTGAGCCCGTTGTTGGAGCCACTGTGTCAGTCCATCTGGTCGAGGCTCCACCCATTTTCCACTGACCCTCTACATTTCCAAGCGGGATGTCTTTTTCCACATACTTGTTCCTGCTGAGATCCTGTCCAAATGACATGAAACAAAGTCTTGTCATCTTCCCATCAAAGGAGTATTCTAGCCATACTTCCAAGACACATTTGTTCATTCTTCTGGCAGCCCGTGGTGTGTATATTCAGTATTTTTCTCCAACCCCGTAATTCAAAGCCATCAATACTCCTTCAGTCTTCCTTATTTGTTTTCCAGTCTTCACATACATATGAGGCATTTGAAAATACCATGACTGGGATCAGGCACGCCTTAGTCCCCAAAGTGACATCTTTGCTTTTCACCATTTAAAGAACTCTTTGGCCTCAGATTTGCCAATGTAATGTATTTTTTGATTTCTTGACTGCCTCTCCCATGGGTGTTGACTATGGATCTAAGTGAAATGAAATTCTTGACAACTTGAGAGAGTACATTTCAATTCAATGGAAAATCAAACTGGCAAAAGAGCAAAGAATTAGTGAGGGCTCTAAGGCCTCCCTAAAAGCAGACTGGCCTACTTTCCTCCTTTTTCCATCCACAGCCACTTGTTCTGCACAAGGCTGTGTGCAAACATTTCTGTATTTGGGGAGAATCCAAATATCTGACAGTGCCCAGGCAGCACAGACAGGACCCTGGAGGTGGAAGTGGGGTGCGGCTGAGGGCCCTGCCATGTGGAATTAACCCATTAGGTACAAGGACCCTGATCAGCCAGGGTGCAAGGAGAAGGACCAGGCTATCTGAGCTGGCACTCAATGGAATGGAAGAAGAGGCATCACCAAACAGTATAGGGTGCTCCAGTATTCTCACAAGTTACTGCAAATCCATTCTCTTTCCTCTTACACACTTGCTCTTTCAGAAGCTTTTGCCAGGATAATGAGAAGAATTTCTCTTAGTTCTGACAAAATACTGAGCTGTCAATTCCCTGTGTCCAGTGCTATGGGGACTCGGTGAAGTGGGAGGGATGCATTCCAGGGCAGGGATATGATGACTCATCTGGCCACAAATTATGGATTGAATTGTATCCCCCTAAAAGTATGTGTCAACTTGGCTAGTCTATGATTCTCAGTATTATGGAATTATCCTCCATTTTGTGATCTGAGGTAATGGTCCTATGCATTGTAAATCCTATCCTTTATGATGTTAATGAGGCAAAGGAGAGGCAGTTATGTTAATGAGACCACCTTAGAAAGAAACCCTATGAAGAGAAGGGCAATGTACCAAATGTGAGTGATCAATATGGTGGCATTAAGGAAGAGAAAGACATACAGAAGTACATGGGAGGTACAGACAACAAAGAGGAACCCTTTTGCACATACAGGACTGCGTTGTCAGTGAAGGCAAACATGGGTATATGGGTGGATAGATGGGTGGACAGATGGGTGGACAGGCTGAACTAGTAGGTATGTCTATGAAGCAGGAAGTGTACTCAAGAACATGTATAG
>NW_006922224.1:6482-12075 GCF_000298275.1 Orycteropus afer afer | reverse complement strand
ACTGGTACACCATCCAATCTGCAGCCTATACAACTGTAAAACCAGAACTAGATGGTGCCTGGCTACTAATGTCAACCACTTGAAAGGGGATCTATGTAGGAGATCCTGGATAGAGAAGGAGAAAAATGTGGAACAAAACTCAAAATCATTTGGAGGAAAAAAGGGGGGAGGGACCAGGTTTGCTGGTCCAATAGAGCCTGGTGGAACCACCGAGACTATGGCCGCTAGCTGCCTGTCAGGTCTGGAACTGACCCCATTCCTGTAGCTTCCAGCCAAACAAAACACAGGCATATGAGCTGAACATTTACCTGAGGTAGATACACTCCTTGGAGAGAACAATCATGGGAAAAAGAAGGGCTGTTTATGCACTGGGAGACAGCTCAGGGGGCAGGAGGACATGGAGGGATGGACACAGGGAAAAGGTAATTATCGGGAGGAGGTGGGAGGGGAGCTGTTGCATAGTGGTAAATTGTGGTCAATGTCATGAGACAAAGTGTATGTGAACTGTATGGAAAGTGAATTTGCTCTGTAAATCTTCACCCAAATCACAATAAAAATAAATAAACAAATGAAAATAATAATAATAAAAGACTACAAAACAAGAAACCCTAAACCCTTAGCGCTCACTCCTTTTTCCCTCCCCAATTTCCCTAAGCTCCTATAAGACATCAGCCTAATTTCTGTCTCCAAGGATTTGCCTAGTCTGGACATTTCATGTGAATACAATCACACAGTGGGTGATCCTTTGTGTCTTGCTTCTTTGAGTGGACAACATGTCTTCAAAATCTGTCCACATTGTAGCATGTATTAGAATTTTACTCCTTTTTGTACCTGATAATTTTAAACTGTACAGATAAACATTTTGTTTGCTCGTTTGTAATGAAGTGTCAGGCACTGTCCAACTTCACGAGAGACAAGAATCAGGATCAAGACAAAGCAGGTTCCTATAAGGCAGGGTTTACCTATATCACTGCTTTCCCGTTTCTCCATTATTTCTGACAAGAGCCACTCCCCCTAAGGCACTCTCTCCTTCTCTGTAGGGTTCTCTAATCCCACGATAATTGTGTATTTCATCAGGGAGGTAACAGGCTACAATTTGGGATCTGAATTCACTTGGAAGTAACAGGAGTCACTTGGGACCAGAATCAGGAAGCACACAGGGAAGGTCTGGAAGGGTCCCTGAAATGGAAGGCATAGCCCTCCCTTCTTTGGTGCACAATAGCTTCAAGGACTTCTCACAGTTTCTCTCTGCCATCAATCTTCTCTGCTGTCAAGTCTCCCTTCCACTATCTGCCTGTGCTCCTGACCAGTCCTCTGCCCTCTCTCAACTGTGCCTGCCTTCTCCAGAAACCCAGCATCAGAAAGGCATTACACTATCTATAGAGAAAGCCATTGCAATGCACCTTTCATCAGCTGATGAATGTGTGGCTTGCTTGCACTAATTGGTATCATGAACAAGACTACTCTGACCATTCAAGTACAAATTTTTATATGAAAGGCTTTTTTTAAAATTATAGTATTCAAATGTGAACCTACTAGAAATTGAGTATAAACTTATTTTTATGAGCTTTACAAATCCCTAAAAATAAGTTTAAAATAAGCTTATGGTGTAAGCTCATTATTGCCTTCAACGAGTACTCACTAATATCGACATTGTGGTCAGTGTCCTGGGGATTGCATGAACGGGAGACAGATGGAGCTGTGTCCTCCCAGGCTGCATGGGGAGGGAGTGAAGGGATAGTCAGCAGTGCACACAGTGGCACCAACCATAGGACACTTGAGCCCACATGAGGGCACTCCTGAGTCAGAGACCTGAGACCCCCGAGTCCAGCTCCACTACCACCAAGGAGCCTCCATATGACACCTGCCTGTAGGATCAATTCTGCAGGAGCCCTGTTAGTCCCCAGAGCTCTTGTTCACAAAGCACTCCTAACTCCAAGGTTCCCTACTGCAGACCTAGCTGTCAGGGGCCATCCAACCTCTGCCCCACTGCCTGCAAACAGACCGCAGAGCAGAAGACACTTCCAGAATGCACATCATCTCCCCAGGCTCCATCACTCCACAAGTTCCTCGAGGCCCAGCTGAGGGCCACCTTGTTCCAGGCTCATGCACCGTGTCCAGGAGAACTCCATATCTTAGGGTCCCAGCACCCAGCAGTCCTCACACTTTGCTCCTATTGTCTTCCCGTCTCCTCTATGATAGAGCCTGCTATCAATAAGTGGGGGCTGGGATTCCATGCTGTGCTCATGCTATCCCTCTTTTCCTAGTTTCTGAGCCTCATTTCCTAGGACTGTTTTTTCTGCAGGAGTTGGATAGCACAGTCCTGCCCAAGTCACAAATAGTGCAAGATGAGAGAGAGGGTTGACAGAATAGCCTCTAAGTACCTAAGGCTATTCCTAATGGCTAGTGGCTGGGAGTGGGTGGTTAGCTTTGTTGTTGTTGTTATGTGCCAACGGACCCGACTCGTATCAACCCCTCCTTTGGTTTCCGAGGCAGTATCACTAAGGAAGTAGATTGCCCCATCTTCCTTCCAAGGAGTGGCTGGTGGTTAGCTTAGCAAAGAGAAACAACACTGATGATAATGCTTATAGTTAACCTTTATGGCACACACACAGTATGTGTATGTGTCAAACTACTGCTATTTTCTCTCCAATATAAGGAGGAGGAAACAGGCCCAGAGGCCTGGAAAATGTGCCTAAGGGTCTGTGGTTTCTTTTGAGTCATCCCCTCTCCAGTTTCCAGAGTAAATGTGTGATGGCGCAGGCCTGTGGGCCCCATGTTCCAGAAGCACACATTTCTCATCTTGGCCATAAGGGGTCCCCCCACCAATGGAGCCTGGTCCACAAACCCCCGAAGCATGGTGCCCTGAGAGAAACCCTTTTCTTGTGGCCTCCAAGGAGCTACCTTGGAACCTGGCGCCCATTCCTAGCTAATGCTGGAGAAGGCACACGTGTGTGGTCAGTGGCCCCTAGATCTGCTTGAGCAGGTTGGGCAGCATGGGGTCTTTCCCATTCATGTGCATGTGTTCAAGGCCAGTAGGCCTCAGCCCATGGCTGTGGGTGTGGGGCTGCTGTTCCCAAAGCCCAGCACCCACCATGGCCCTTTGCCCTTGGCCCCCCATCACTTCTGGTCTCTGAGGTTCACGGTCCCTGGCCTTCCCCACTCTTATTGTGGCTGGTCACTTGGTGGGGACTCGGAACCTTTTCTATTCCCTCATTCTCCACACCTCAGTATCTCCTGACCCCTTTCCCATTTTCTCCCCACCTCTTGCAATGTTCAGGGACATGTATCTCCTACTGGGCTGATTCCACACCCCTCCCACATCTCCATCACCCACAACTGGCTGTTCTCTTGCTCACCTCCTTCCTCACTTCCCACAGGGGGCTGCTTACACCCTTTCAACTGCTATAGCAGCCACACAAGGACAGCTGTCTGAGGCTTTGGACCTCCTCATCCTGCACACCTGTGCTACTTCTTGGCTCTTCTCTTCAGTTCTATGGCTTCACCTGAGCCTTCTTCTGAGCCCTCTGATCACATTCACTCTAAGGCTTTGCCTTCCCCTGACCCCTCCACCTCCTCTCTCTAACACAATGGGATGCCCTTCTCACCCTGCTGAGCTCCTCAGGACACACACCTGGGCTGCCTCCTGACATTGCCTTCTGACCCCTCCCACATCCTTATTTCTGAGGTCTGGGTGTCCTCCTGGATCCTCCCTAGTCCTCATTTAACAAAAAGAGGCTGTTTCCTAAACATTCTCACACCTTCTTGCCTACATGTCCCTACTGTGCCCTGGCCAACATGCTTCATCTTCACAAAGGTGCTTTCCTCTCCCCCAGCCCACTTCCTCATAAACCTCTCCTGCCTGTCTTCTAACCCCTTCCTCCTCCATTCCTAATGTTGGACATTCTGTGGGCCCCTGAAGCCTCTCAATTACCTAATGCTACCTCTCCTCCTAGCCCCTCACTCTTTCTCACTGCCCATACTTAAATCTTCCCATCTCTTCACTATCCATGGAGTGTTGCCTCCTCACTCCGCCCATCTTACAGTCACCACACTGGCTCTTTCACCTGCTTTCCCCACTTCCTCACCTCCCATATGTGGACTGTCTCCTGACTGCTCTCCTCTCAGCACACCCCTCACCTCAGCCATCTCCTGGCCCTTCAAACCTCTTCATTACCCACACTTATGTCTCCCACGTCCTTGTTACTCGTCCTGGGGTTTCTCATGGCTTCTCCCTGTTTCCCACACCTAAGCTGCCTCCTGGCTTTTCCGCTCTCCTCAAGGCACACCACCATGCCTCCTCCTGACACACTCCACCTCCTTGCTCTGCAGATTTTGCTGTCTGCTGACCCCTCCACTTTCTCACTTCCCATTCCTGGGCTACCATCAGCACCCTCATATTGATTCAATAAATTAATATGGCTTCTCTTGACCTCTGCCTTCCTGTAAGTCCCCAAACTGTGCTAGTACCTGAACTTTTCTAATCCTTCTTACCCACACCCAAACTTTCTACTAACCCCTCTCTTTCCTCAGTTTCCCCACCCAGGCTGAATCCTGACTAGCCTTGCCTTCTCACTTCCCACACCTGGACTGCTTCCTGTCTCCTCCCAACTCCTTAGTAACCACCTCCGGCCTTCCAGGGACCCTTGCCATCTCTTCACTCCCTATACATATGGATTCTACTGACCTACCTCCTCCTGACTCCTGACTCCTGGGTGGCTTCCCAGCCCCCGCCACCCTCATTTCTCAGAAGGGTGCACTCACTGGATCCTCCTCTTCCGCTGTCACCCCACACTGTGCCTTTTGTGGGCCATGCCTTGTCACTCCTGCACCCTCCTCACTTACGCCTCCTTACCCCTCCCATAGCCTCACTCCCACACCTGGTGGTGGTGTCCTAGCTCCTTCCATCCTCTCACTTCCCATACTCAGTCTGACTCCTTCCACCTCCACATTCACCACACCAATGCTGCCTCAGAACCCCTCCTGACTCCTCGTTACCCACCTCTGGGAGTTCTCCAAGCTTCTCCCACCTCTTCAGTTTCCGTAGATCGTCTGCTGCTTGATCCCTCCCAACTGTCACACCCTAAACCTGGACAATGTCCTCACCGTTCCCACCTCTTCCTTACTTTCCCCTGGGATTTATCCTGTACGTAGGAAATCATGGAAAGAACTGTCCATGAATGCTCACAGCAGCACTACCCACATCAGCCTAACAGTGAACACAATTCAAACAACCATCAGCAGATGAAGGGATGAAAAAACTGTGGTCCGTCCCTATAATGGAATACCATTCAGCCTGAAATGGAGTTAGTACTGAGGCTGGCTGCAGTATGGATGAAGCGTGAAGACACTAAACTAAGTGAATGAACCAGAGCACAAAACACCAGGTTTTCCCATTTAGAAAAGGAAAGAAGAGTAGATCAATCCAAAGACACAGAGAGCCAGTTACTGACTGCCATGGGTTAAGGGGAAAGGACGTGGGAGGAACTGCCTCATGGGTACAGGATTTCTGTTGTGCTGATGGAAAAGTTTTGGAAGTACACATTTCTGACGGTTGAACAGGATTGTCAAAGTACACAAAGGCACCTTATTA
>NW_006922224.1:1907-2978 GCF_000298275.1 Orycteropus afer afer | reverse complement strand
GGCAACTTCCTACTGAAGAGTAACAACTGGAGGGCAAATAGTATGGCTGTGTGTTCACCTTATGGCTTGGCTCACATGATGCTGCAGGAATATGTGACGCTGAGGATGTGACACGGAGTCCAGCCCTTTCCCCAGCCTGCCCAGTCCTTCAGCTTGTGTGTGAGTGTAATGTCTTGTTAAGGGCATGCATGTGAGGGTCTCCAAAGGCCTGGGGCCCCATAGACAGTTGATCTCCAACAGCAGCAATCAGCAGTTTGGAGCAGGTTTCTCCCTACACCTTGGTTTGGGTCCTGAATATGGTAAGGGACAAGCAATGCTGGGAGGGCACTGTAGGGGCACCAATTCTGTCAGGTGCTCTCTGGGCCCTTAGGTTCCCTTCTGCTCCCCACAATTCCTGGTCTCTACGTGTACATCTCTGTGAAGGCTATCCTCCTGCAGGGGGTGCCCCTGAGCTCATTCCTCCAGAACAGCCTTTTTTTTCCCACCCTTTGTCTGTACATGAGGACACCTCTATTCACAAAATGACCTGGACTAAGTAACGATGACCAAAAACAATTTACAGACTAATGCTGAGATATATGTAGAGGTCAGTTTTGGGAGAAAAATAAGCATCTATATTTTGCACCATAAAAAAAAAACCATAAAACCAATGTTAGGAAGTTGATTCTGACTCATAGAAACCCTATCAGACAGGGTAGAACTGCCCCATGAGGGTTCCCATGGCTGCAAATCTTTTTTTTTTTTTTTTTAATTTAGATCATTTTTTTTCATTTTAAGAGCTTGTTTTACATTCATCGTAACACGTACATTTAGTTTCATTCCCCATTCGCCACATCCAACCCTAACCCAGTGTCCTCCCCTACGTACCCTGTAACCCTCCCCCTGTGCCCCCCATATTTATGCACTCCTGTTTGTCCTGCATTTCCTCAGTTTGAATGTTGGTCCTCTGGTGTCCCATGGTCTATTGCTCCAAGGGATGTATTACTATAGAGTATGTAGGCACGTCATCCTAGGTTGAGTGGTCTGCGTATACCTCTTGTTAACTATTGGGCTAAGAGCCCACCCTTGGGG
>NW_006922224.1:0-1143 GCF_000298275.1 Orycteropus afer afer | reverse complement strand
TGTACATATGCCAGCCCCAACAAGGCTCTTACACAGAGCTGGTATCTGAGAACACACTGTCCCAAATGGGCATGTCCCATTTGGTCCTGATAGTAATCCTAGTAAGTTGCTCTATTCTGACCTCCTTCTCAAAGTAGCAAATTGACAATCCTAAGACTCAAAGTTGTTAGGTTGGTAGTTGGCAGAGTGCCATTGTGTTGTGGAAGGCAGGGCACTCACTTTTGGAACGATAGGTCCAGGAATTGCTGGGTGGTGGTGTAAGTTGTATAGGTGCACAGAAAATTCAGGATGTACACCAAGTAACCCTCCAGGAAAGCAGGCACCAGGTGTTGCACTTGTTCCTCCAGTGTGCCCGCATTGCTGGTGCCCATCATGGAGGTCTCATCCTCGTCCTGCTCTGAGGCACAGAGACACTGGAGTGGGGCAAAGGAGGGACACACTGTCAGAAGCAGCCCCAATAAATACCAGGCAGAGCATGGGTCAAAGGTCAGAGCAGGAACTGCCTGCCCTAAGTGACTTGTGGCAGGAAGTGGAACCCAAGTGTCTCCAACAAGAAACAGGACTTGAGTACCAAAGTAGAATTTGAGGTGGGCTTATTAGGAATCAGAAATTACTTTGTTAACTAAATAATCATGATGTCTCCCTGTAATAAGGGCAGTGTCGCCCTGAGTCCACAAAACAACTTATTCCAGAGATGAGAAAATACAGACTTAGCCATGCCAGCATTTGCTCAAATCCATGCAGTCATAGCCCAGAACTTTCTGATGCCTGGGTTCTGTGTTGGTCCCTTGAGCTGGGTGAGGCCTCATCAGCTCCTGACTCATGTTAAGGAGGGTGTGGCAGAGGGGCTGTTGGGAAGTCTTGTGCAGGCTCACTCCCTGCCTGAGCAGAGACAGTACACACACAGACACACCCCATAGGCTGCTTTTTGATGGCAAAGCAAGACATGAATCTTTCTTTCTGTGCATTGAAGGGGGCTTTCAAAAGTTATGGTGGTCCCAGATCCACCCAAGGGTGAGAACCTAGATATCCCACAGTGGGAGAAAAACTCCCACAGGACCAAGGATCTGACAGATGACTCAGGGAAAGAGAATCTGAGTGGCTGCTAAAGGACTGAGAGGTGGCTCAGCATCTCAGAGACAA
>NW_006922223.1:1408293-1413825 GCF_000298275.1 Orycteropus afer afer | reverse complement strand
TTCCAAGGAGCATTCCAACTGCCCTTCCAGGACAGATTTGTTCATTCTTCTGTGAGCCCATGTTATTTTCAGTATTCTTTACCAACACCACAATTCAAAGGCATAAATTCTTTTTTGGTTTTCCTTATTCATTGTCCAGGTTTAACATGTGTATGAGGTACTTGAAAATACAGTGGTATGGGTTAGATACCACTTTCTCTTTGAAGTGACACTTTGTAAGAGATTTTTTGCAGAAGATTTTTCCAGTGCAATACAACAT
Organism: Orycteropus afer afer; assembly: GCF_000298275.1. Taxonomy (NCBI): domain Eukaryota; kingdom Metazoa; phylum Chordata; class Mammalia; order Tubulidentata; family Orycteropodidae; genus Orycteropus; species Orycteropus afer. Next base: position 1,413,566 of record NW_006922223.1, on the reverse strand, counting down.
CTGATTTCTTGATAGCTGTTACTATGGGTGTTGATTGAAAATCCAAGTAAAATGAAATGACTGACAACTTCAATATTTTCACAACTAATCATGATGTTTCTTATTGGTCCAGTTGTGAGGATTTTTGTTTTCATTATGTTGAGGTATAATCCATATTAAAGACTATAGTCTTTGATCTTCATCAATAAGTGCTACAAGTCCTCTTCATTTTCAGCAAGCATGTTCTGTCATCTGAATATCACATGTTGTTAATGAGTTTTCCTCTAATTCTGATGCTGCTTTCTTCTTCATATATTCCATCTCCCCAGATTATTTTCTCAGCACACAGATTGAATAAGTATGGTGAAAGGATAGAACCCTGATGCACACCCTACCTAACACCTCCTTAAAACCCAAACAAACGTACTGCATTGAGTCGACTCCTATTCATAGTGACCCCCTTTGCGTTTCTGAGCCAGTAAATCTTTACAGAAGTAGATTGGCCAGTCTTCCTTCCAAAGAGTGGCTGATGGGTTTGAATCACTAACCTCTGGTTAGCAGTCAACTTAGGCACTATGCCACCAGAGCCCCTTAAGTGCTGTCCGTTTTCTTCCTTCTCACAGCAACCCCATTTACAACAGAAGGAAGCAATGTATGTTCTTGTGTCATCCTTATAACCATAGCTATCCTTAAACTGACTGTTGTAGCCACTGTGTGAATCCATCTCATTGAGCTGACTTTTCATTTCATCAAAGGTGATGTCCTTCTCAAGGGACCAGTCCTTCCCCATATCATATCCATATTATGTGAGATGAAGTGTCACTATCCTCACCTCTAAAGAGCATTCTGCCTTTATTTATCCCAAGATGGATTTATTCATTCTTCTGATAGTCCATGTGTGGTAGCTAAGGTTGTGCATCAACTTGTCTGGGCCATGATTTTGAGTGGTTTGACAGTTGGACATAATTATTTCCCATAATGAGATTGTCTGTGGTGTAATCATGCCTATGGTAGAGTCTGCTGTGAGCAGTTAATCAGTTGAAGGGGACTTGCCTTGTAAGTGTGGCCTGCTTGCAATATATATGGAAAGGATCCTGTATTTGGCTAGCCATCATCTCCAGTTGTCAGACTTGAATGAGTGGCCTGTCATGTTGCCTGACAATTTTGGGATTATTGTTTTCACAACCTGTGAGCCAACAATAAGCCCATCTTGGATTTGTCAGCCACTATAGCCAGAAGCCTGCTACACTGCCTGCCAATCTTGACTGTGTCAGCCCCTGCAGCTGTATGAGTCAGGTTAAGACTCCAGCATGCTCCAGAGGGCCTGGAAGGCAAAGCTGAAACCCAAGGTCAAGGAGCCTCCAATCAGAATCTAGAGAAAGTCTTTCTCTAGGGATAGCACTGTGAATTTGGACTTCTAGCCTCGTAAACTGTAAGGGAATAAATTTCTGTTTACATCCACTTGTGGTATTGTTGTTATAGCAGCACTAAAGAACTAAGACACCACATTATATTTACTGTTCTTCACCAACTCTATAATTCAAAGGTATCAATTCTTCTGAGGTCTTCTGTATTCATTGTCCAGCTTTCATATGCATATGGGATAATTGAAAATATCACAGCTTGACTCAGATGAACGTTAGCCCTCAAAGTAAAATCTTTTCTAACATTTTGAAGAGGTCTTTTGCAGCAGATTTACCTAATGCAATACATAATTTGGATCTCATTATTGCTGCTTCTCTAGGTGTTGACTATGGATCCAAGTAAAATGAAATCCTTAACAACTTCAATATTTTGTCCATTTATCAAAGTGTTGTTTATTGGTCCTGTTGCCAGCATTTTTCTTTTCTTTATGCTGAAATACAGTCCATCCTGAATTCTATGATCTCAGATTTTCATCATTAAATGTTTCAAGTCCTCTTTACTCTCAGCAAGTAAGGTTGTGTCCCTGCATATTGCAGGTTGTTAATTTGTCTTCCTCCAGTCCTGATTTCACATTCTTCTTTATCTTGTCCAGTATCTGAGGTTTTTGCTCAGCACACATATTGAGTCATCATGGTGAAAAGATACAATCCTGATGCACACCTTTCCTGGTTCTAAAACATGCAGTCTTCCCTTCTGATTGAATGCCTACATCTTGGTCTATATACACATCCCATATGTGAGCACATTAAGTATTGTAGAATTCCTATGCTTTGTGATATTATCTATAATTTGTTATGATCCTCACAACAGAAACTTTTGCATATTTCCACAATTACAACAACACTCAAGCTACCACAGTACAACAAACTGACAGAGGAGCTGTGGAACACAGCATGTTGTTATTGTTATGTGCCCTTGAGTTGGACCCAACTCATAGCAACCCCTCCTTGGGTTTCTGAGGCAGTATCACTATGGAAGTAGTTTGCCCCATCTTCCTTCCGAGGAGTGGCTGGTGGGTTTGAACCACCAGCCTTCTGGTTAGCAGTCAAGTGCCTTAGCCACTATGCTACCAGAGCTCCTGGAACACAGCATAGAACATAAAATATTATTTGCTTCTCATGCATAACTCCAAGTGACACTAACTTCTGTCTTAGTTATTCAGTGCACCTTTCACAGAAATAACACAGGTGAATGACTTTAGAGAACAAAACTGATTTTCTCACAGTTCTGGAGGTGAAAAATCTAAATTGCAATCTAATCTGTGTTGATTCTTTCTGAGAACCTCTTTCCTAGCTTCAGGTGTCTGCCAGTGATCCTTCACATTGTAGGGTGGGTCCTCACAGGACATGTCTTCACTCTTAGTGTGTGTCTCTGTGTCTCTTCTAATATTTGTATAACTCAGAAGTAATTAGGCTTATGATTCACTCAACCTTGTTACAATCTCAAATGACTGATTCAATACCTTACATTAAGTTAGATTACAGAAAGTAATTTGTTCTATCCAAAGCTAACTAACAAATCTGTGCTGGAGGAAGTACAGCCAGAATAATTCTTGGAAGTGAGAATGACCAGACTTAGTCTCACCTACTTTGGTCATGCTGTCAGAGGGGACTGTTCCCTGGAGAAGGATGTCATGTTTGGTAAGGTGGAGGGTCAACGAAAGAGGTGAAGGCCCTCAATGAGATTTATTGACACAGTGGCTGTCATGATGGGTTCAAGTATATCAGGGATCATGGACCTGGCACGGGACCAGGCGGTGTTTCATTCTGCTGTGCATAGGGTCACTATGAGTCTGAGATGACTCAATGACACTTAACAACAACAACAAAGCCAACTGATCCAATCACATGTAATTACTCCATGACAGCAGTTAGAATAGTATTTGACCATACAATTTGGAACAAAAACTTATTCCAGTTGACACATAAAATTAATGATTACATTTATGACTCTTCAATGAAACTAAGTCTTCTTGTATTGTTTCACCATTTGAGTGGTTCCAAGATGTACCACTAGTATTTGTTAATTAAAGACAAAAAAGAAAGTCTTTTGAAAGATTAAGATGAAAATGAGAACAGGATGATCTTCCTCACCTACAGAAAAAAAAAAATGAAGGCTTAAGAGGAAGTTTGTTCAGTCCATAACACACTGCCATTGAGCTGACTCTGATTCGTAGCAACCTTATTGGAATTTGCCTTGTAGATTTCCTAGGTTGTAATCTTAACCAGAGCAGATCAACAGGTCTTTTCTCCCATGAGCAGCTGGAGGGTTTGAATTGAAGACCTTTTTCTTTAGTGGCTGAATCTTTAACCACTGTACAACCAGGGCTTCCTAAGTCCAGTCAATAATGATTCAGTAAGCATTTATTGTCATTTGCCTTGTGCCAGGCATTGGGTAAGGGACCATATTGTATCACTGCATTCTTTCCTCTGACCTAAACATTGCTTTGTTTTTTTTTTTACATAGCCTTCTGTGAAATCACCACCAATGCAGCTAGCCATGGATATGAAACCAACATTTCGTCATTGATATGTACCATTCATTTGTCAATAAGTAAAGGCAAATGCACTTGAAATATAATGCAATATAAGCAATTTTGTTTCTGGAAATTTGCTAGAGAAATCATTTCATCCTGTGCATTTTTCTAAGCAATATTTAATATGATTCCTTAAGTAAGGTAAACATTAACTAAATGCCCATAAATTGATTTAATTTATTAATTCATACATTAATGCATAAATATGCTTCAAATCTTTAAGTATTATGACCAAAAAACCCATTGCCATCAAGTCCATTCCAACTCATAGCGACTTTCATTGGGTTTCCAAGGTTATAAATATTTATGGAAATAGATTGTTTCATCTTCTTCCTGCAGAGCACTTAGTGGTTTTGAACCACTGACCTTCTAGTTAGTAGCTGAATGCTTTATAAAATTCTAAATAAAATAATAATAATAATTAAAATATTTGTTTCTATAAAAGTTTCTACATTTTTGTAGGGAAAAGTTATGCAATTAAGTAACGATTAAAAAAATTAGGTTAAATGTGATGATAAAGATATACACATGAAGTTATTGTATAATAAAGGAGGATTGCCTCTCAGAGATGATTAAGAAGCAAGACAAATCTTTTTAGATGAGCTAATGCCTGAACTGAAAGATGAGATAGAATTGACCAAGGAACGTAGGAAATATATGATAGGATACGTTAGAAAAACAGAAGAGCACACACACAAAATGATTTGTGATGAGAAAAGATATTTATTACAATCAAAATTAAGAATACTCAGCATAAGATATTTTTCTTGCAATACATTTTGGTGCAGTATTCATATTTTTTGGCAAGCAGTGTGAAGTTATCCAACACCTTCACTTTTGGCTTCAGATTATAATGTAGTATACTGCTACAGCCATGGAGAAGAAGGGAGGAGAGGGGAACAAGGATGGGTAGGAGAAATAATGAAGGGGGAGGGGAGAGGCAGAGAAGAGGAAGAGTGAAAGAGGGCATACGAACAACAAGAAAATTCTAAGTGAATGACTTCAACATAGAAATGAATATTTGTAAATATAAATACATCTTCATCAACTAGTTGCAGTTATTATAATCCTGGAGACTCATTAATGTATCAGTTTGCTAATTATTCTTTCCTTATTTTCTTAATGTTCTTCCACATGATTTGATTATAATTTTTAATAAGAGAAAGAAGCAGATATGAGCCATTAGTGTGTCTGGTAAAATAAAACTATTATGCAATGTAAATTAAGTACAAATAGATTAAATTATTCCAGATTAATGCTGGCTTCTGTTCCAAGAAAGTCTGTGTGGTGGTCTGAGATGAACACTCTACAATGCCCAGTAATTAGTCAGCTA
>NW_006922223.1:1407104-1407793 GCF_000298275.1 Orycteropus afer afer | reverse complement strand
CACACAAAAAAGAAGAAAATGGAAACATTTTCCATTTACCTTATGGCTATTCATGTGGAGACTAATGCTTTGCCAGTTATTCAGATTTTGTATATCACTCAGTCTTATTCCTCACAAGAAAGTATTTTCTTCTTGTAATGCTAATGAATGTCAGCTGTTGTTTGGGCCCTTGATGTAATGACTACATGCAAAGTGCAAATCTTCCAATATTCTCTATTGGCAGTGATTGCCCTCACTAACTTCCGAAAGAATATGAAAGGTGTGGTAGTTAAGGTTGTGTGTCAACTTGGCTGGGCCTAGTTTTGAGTGGTTGGGTACCTGTTTGTGGTTATTCCCTGTGATGAGAGTGGTGATCAACTCCAGTGAAATCTGCCACAGCAGCTGAGTAGCTGCTTTAGGGATGTGGTCTGCTTCCAGTATATATGGAGAAGCTTTGGAAATGGTTTGCAGCTTTTTGGCACACTTGAACCCTGCATGTGGCCGAATCATCATTCAACAGCCTGCCATGTTGTATGTCAATCTTGGGACTATCTCTGGACTTGAGTTAGTGGCCTGAAGTGTTGTCTAGTAATATTGGACTGTACCATTTTATTTGTAGACCTTGGGCTTGTTATCTTAAGAAGTCAGCAGCTGCCTGAGTGAAGGGCCACCTCTGGAGTGAAGCTCCAGTGGACAGGGAACAAGAGGCA
>NW_006922223.1:1391269-1402693 GCF_000298275.1 Orycteropus afer afer | reverse complement strand
GCTTGCAAGTGGCCATCAAGATGCAATGGTAAATCTCTCCTTTTCCAGAGCAAAGAAGAATGAAGAAAACCAAAGATTCATGGAAACAATTAGTCCAAGCAACTGGCACACTATGCAAACCTCAGACTATATGACTATGATACCAGAAGAACTAGATGGTGCCAGGCTACACTGTCAACCACTTGGAGGGGGATCTATGTAGGAGATCCTGGATAGAGTGGGAGAACAATGTGTAACAAAACTCAAAATCATTAAAAAAAAAAAAAAAGGATGAGATATGCTGGTCTGGTAGAACCTGATGGACTATGGCTCCTAGCTGCCCTTCAGGTCTGGAATTGAATCCACTCCTGTGGCTTCCAACCAAGCAAAAGAGAGTTGTATATGGTGAACATTTCATTAGGTAGATACACTCCTTGGAGAGAAAAATCATGGGAGAATAGAAGGGCTGTTTATGCACAGGGAGACAGCTCAGGGGGCAGGAGGAGTGCATAGAGGGAAGGACACAGGGAAGAGGTTACCATGAGGAGGAAGTGAGAGGAGAGATGTTGCATTGTACTAAATTATAAGCAATGTCATGAGACAAAGTGTATATGAGCTGCTGTATGCATGGAAAGTGAATTTGTTCTGTAAACTTTCATCCCCCCCAAAAAAAAAAAATCAGAAGATGTATTGCACTGGGCAAATATGTTGTAAAAGACCTCTTTGAAGTGCCGAGGTGCAAAGATCTCTTGGAAGACTGGCGCGCCTAACCCAAGTCATGATATATTTGAATAGCTTCATATGCATGAGAAAGCTGTGCAATGAATTAGGAAGACTAAAGAAGGGTAGATGCTGTTGAGTTGTGGTGTTGGCAAAGAATACGTAAAGTACCATGGGCTGCCAGAACTAAAATATCTGTCTTGGAAGAAGCACAGCCAGAATGCTCCTTGGAAGCAAGAATGGCCAGACTTTGTCTCACTTACTTTGGCCGTGTTGTCAGAAAGATATCAAGGATATCTGGAGAAGGATATCAAGCTTGATAAAGTGGAGGGTCAATGGAAAAGGGGAAGGCCCTTAATTATATGGATTGACACAGTGGTTGCAACAGCTCAGGCTTAGCAAGGATGGTGAGGCTGGCACAGGACTGGGCAGTGTTTCGTTCTGATGTACATAGGTTCACTAAGAGTCAGAGCCAACTCAATGGTGCCTAACAACAATAATATTTCTAATACAGTTTTGTGTCAGTGTATATGTTGAACAAACATTCTCTCACTTTACTAATATTATTGCTAAGCCTTTTTACTGAAGGTAGTCAAGAAAGTCACTTAAAATACTAGCTACCCATATTCTCATCTCATTTCATATTTTGCAAGAATAAATCTTGTTCCCTGTGAAAAATACATCTGTAAAGAGTTGCAAAAATTTACAAGATTTCCCTAAATGTTTAATTAAACATATTAAAGAAAATAATTACATTATCAGTATGTATTTTGTATTTTCAGTTATTTTCTTTATGATTTCTTCATTTAGCACAAATTGTTAGACATGGAATGAGATGTTTACTATTTTCCTAAAGTTGTGACTAAAGTTATAGTGACAGAAGTATAAGATCTGAGAGTTGTTGTTCTTGCTAGTTTCTGTAGAATTGGCTCTGAGTCGGGATGACTACACTTACAAAAAGAGATGATACTCAGTTCTGCATCATCCTCATGATTACTGGCATGCTTGTTGCTTTCAAACCAATGAACTCGTCTTCCAGCACTATGTAAGAATCAGATCTTATTCTGTTGTTACCCATGGGTTTTTCATTGGCTAATTATGCTATTAAATTTCCAGGCCTTTCTTCCCAGTCTCTTTTCGTCTGGAAGCTCCGCTGAAACCTTTTCACCATGGGCAAGCCTGATGGTATTTACGAAAAGTGGGATAGCTTCTGGCATCATAGCAACACACAAGCCAACACAGTACGACAAAGTGACAGATGAATGGCAGTATGACATAAGTAGCTAAATAAAAACACACAACAAACAAAAAATACAGTAGCTATGTAGTCAATTCATATTCATGGTGAACACATTGAGTCAGAGCAGAAGTGTGTTTTATATGATAGAGTTTTTAATGGCTGATTTTTCAGAAGTAGGTCAATAGCCCTTCTGAGGCATCTGTGGGTGAACTTGAACTTCTAACCTTTTGGTAAGAAGCTGAGCACATTAACTGTTGCTTCACTTGGGACTTTTGGTTCTTTGACTGCTAACCAGAATGTTAACTGACGGTTCAAACCCACTCAGCAGGTCCACTGGATACAAGACATGACAATATACTTATGTAAAAAATTATACATTGGGAAACCCTATAGAGCAGTTATACTCCAATACATAGAACTGCTATGAGTTGAAATTGACTCAACCACACCTAACAACAACCAAATCTATGTATTTACACACACACACACACACACACACATAACCAACAACTAAACAGGCTGTCATTGAGTTGATTTTGAGTTATGATAACCCATATGTTTCAGAATAGAGTTGGCTCCATGGGTTTTCTTAGCTTTAAGTTTATAGAAGCAGTCTACCACAAAGCCTTTATTCTCAGGAACCACTGAGTAAGTTTGAACGACCAACTTTTAGGTTAATAGTCAAGAGCAAATTAATTGCACCACCCATGAACAGTATCTATATGTATCTATATCTACAGCTTTGGATTTTATAGTTGTGAGCTTAATGGACATGGTAAGATGTAAAAATAAAATTTATCAATAAAATTTTTGCCTGACACCTTACAAGGTATATTGGATACAACATTGACTAAGAAAAATATGTTTCCTAATCATGCTGAGATTACTGTTAAGTGGGATTATGAACAATTAATCATATGATTAAAATGTAGTACAAAATATTCAATGAACTGAAAGGATGGAGCATCTAGAAGGGGTGTATAACTCAATTAATGCAAGTATAATGCTATGTAATAAGCCTTCATAACTTCATTACTTAAAACAACATTCATTATCAACACTCTGGATGGCAGAAAAGTAGTTTCTGGCTATGGTATCTGGCATGGCTGATTCATACTCCATACATGCTCCTCATATGTCTCATCCTCCTTGAGACATAACACCAGCCCGGACATTTTCTATTTACGTGACACTTCAGTAAGAAAACAAGGTCACTGTTCAAATAGATATATCACTCTGCCTACATTCCTTTGGCAAATAAATGTCAAATGGCCAAGGATTCTCTCCCTATAAAAAAAGAGATCAGGGAGTAATGATCAAAAACTTGGTGGAAGGAATGAAAATTTACAAAGAAAGAATATGCTAAAGGGAGGGATGAAGAGCTAAAAGCAGTGATTGAATTTAGCACAAAGGAAGTGGGAAGGGTAAGCTACTAGAACACTGAACATGCACTCAGAAAAAGAATATTGATATCAGTTCACTCTCTCATAGCTGTCAGATCAGTCTACATTTAAGGCACACCTAAGCCAAAATGGGAGTGCCTGGGTAGTGCAAACAATTAACGTTCCTGGCTGCTAACTCAAAAGGTGGAGGTTGAGCGCATGCTGAGTTGCCTGTGGAAAAAGGTCTGGAAATATACTTCCAAAAATGTCAGCCATTGAAAACTCTGTGGAGCATAGTGCTGCTCTGACATATATGTGGTCACAATGAGTTGGAAGGAACTTGATAGGAAATGTTATTGGTTTATACTAAAGTGGAAACATATAAGAAGTAAACACAATTGTTTTGCAATCTCCACAATTTTAAGAAACTAGAACTGAAAATAAATAAATCAATAAATATTCATGTTAATATGTTTAACTAAAAAAAAGTAAAGTATTAAAATGTGCAAAAACCTGAACTTAAAAAACCAAAACAGAAGAACATGCTCAACATTTCTCAACCTCAAAGAACAGAAGAAAAATACAAGCATCAAGGTGCAATATTGAAGGATTCTATAGACAAAATATTGAATGATGCAAGAAGCATCAAAAGAAGATGGGGTAACAGACCAAGTGACTATACTGAAAAGAATTGATCAATGTTCAATTATTTCAGGAGGCAGAATATGATCAAGGACCAATGTTACTGAAGGAAGAAGTTGAAGCTGCACTGAAGGAATTGGCAAAAAAAATGGCTACAGGAATTCACTGAATACCCATTGAGATATTTCAACAAACAGATGGAGCACTGGAGACAGTTACTTGTTTTTACCAAGAAATTTGGAAGACAACTACCTGGCCAACTGACTGAAAGGGATTAGTATTTGTGTCCATTCCAAATAAAGGTGATCCAACAGAATGTGGAAATTATCAAACAATATCATTAGTATCATTCCCAAGTAAAATTTTCTGAAGATAATTCAAAAACTATTGCAGCTGTATATTGACAGGCAACTTCCAGGACTGGAAGCTGGATCCAGAAGAGGACATGGAATGTGGGATATCATTACTGATGTCAGATGGATCTTGAGTGAAAACATTTTACTTGGATCCACAATCAATAGCCATGGAAGCAAAAGTCAAGAAATCAGATGTTGTATTGCACTGGATAACCCTGCTGCAAAAGATCTCTTTAAAATATTAAGAAGAAAAGGTGTTACTTTGAAGACTTAAGTGTGCCTAACCCAAGCCATTATATCTTCAATTGACTCATATGCATGTGAAGGCTGGACAATGAATAAAGAAGACCTAAGAACATTTAATGTCTTTGAATTGTGGTGTTGGTGAAGAATATTGAAAATGAAATGGACTGCCAGAAGAACAAACAGATTTATCCTGGAAGAAGTGTTGCTGGAATGTTCCTTAGAAGTGAGAATGGCCAGACTTTGTCTCACCTCCTTTGGTCATGTTGTGGGAAGGGGCCATTCCCTGGAGAAGGATCGCATGCTTGGTAAAGTAAAGAAAGGGTCAGGAAACAAGTGGAAGACACTTAAGGTGAAGGATTGACATGGTGGCCCAATGATGGGCTTAAGCATAGCAAGGATTGTGAGGATGGCACAGGAGAGGGCAGTGTTTTGTTCTGTTGTGCATAGAGTCTCTATGAGCAGGAGCTGCAGTGTTTTGTTCTGTGGTGCATAGGGTCTCTATGAGCAGGAGCTGCAGTGTTTTGTTCTGTTGTGCATAGAGTCTCTATGAGCAGGAGCTGGCTTGACAGCACCTGACAACAACAACAATAGAACTAAAAAGAAATGGGAAAAACAAACAAGAAATAAACCTCACTAACTTTAAAAGCTGAAGCATGGGAGCTCTGGTAGCATAGTGGCTAAGACACTTGCCTGCTAACCAGACGGCTGGCGGTTCAAACCCACCAGCCACTCCTGGGAAGGAAGGTTGGGCAATCCTACTTCCGTAGTGATACTGCCTCGGAAACCCAAGGAGGGGACGCTATGAGTCAGGGCTGACTCGACGGCACATAACAACAACAACAACAACTTTAAAAGCTGAAGCATAGAAATAATTTTTTTTTTGTTTGTTTATTCGAAGATGAGATGCTAGGATTTTGAAGTCTTCTTTTTGTCAGGTCAGGAAGTGTGGAGAATATCATGGAAGAATTCTCAGATTTTCCCTATGACATGATCATTCTGAGGTAGGGAGAAAGAACACAAGCGAGGCAGAAAGCCACCAGAAAGTGTACTTGCTGTTATGTTTTTAGGTGCCAGAGAGTCAGTTTTGACTGATAGCAATCCTATTTACAACACAACAAAACACTGCCAGGTCCTGCACAATCCTGAAAATCATTGCCCTTACTTGAGCCCAGTGTTGTAGCCACTGTGTCAATACATCTTATTAAAGGTCTTCCCCTTTTCACTCACTACTTTACTAAGCATTATGTCCTTCTCAAAGGAATAGTTCTTCCTGACAACACAAACAAAGATGAGACAAAGTTTGGACATTTTCGCTTCTAAGGAGCGTTCTGGCTATTCCTCTTTCAAGATAGATTTCTTCATTCTTCTAGCACTCCATAAAAAGGAAAAAAAAGAAAAAAGAAAAAACTCACTGCAGTTGAGTCGGTCTGACTCATAGACCCCTTCTTGTTTTTCTGAAGTAGATTGACCATTCTTCCTTCCAAGGAATGACTGGCAGGTTTGAACCACCAGCCTTCTGGTTAGCAGTCAAATACCTTAGGCACTACGCCACCAGAGTACTCTTCACCAGCTCTACAATTCAGATGCATCAATTCTCCTGTGATCTTCCATATTCATGTCCAGATTTCACATGGATATGGTACTATTTAAAAGACGATGGCTTGAGTCAGGGCCACCTTACTCTTCAAATTGATATTCTTTGCTCTTCAACACTTTATAAAGTTCTTTTTTGTTAGATATACCCAGTGCAAAATGTTGCTATTTTATTTCTTGACTGCTACTTCCATGTGCATTGATTGTGAATCCAAGTAAAATGAAATCTTTGAAAACTACATTTTTTTCTTTATTTATCATGAGGTAAACAACTGGTCCAGTTGTAAGGATTTTTGTTTTCTTTATCTTAGGGAATAATATGTATTGATGGCTGGATTCTTTGTTCTTCAATGGCAGCAAACACTTCAAGTCCTCTTTGCTTTCAGTTTGCAAAGTTGGCCATCTACATATAGCAGGTTGTTAATGAGTCTTCCTCCAATCCTGTTGCTGCATTCTTCTTCATATAATTCAGCTTCTTGGATTATTTGCTCAGCATACAGACTGAATAAGTATGATGAAAGGATACGACCCTGACACACACCTATCCTAATTTTAAACCAATAAAACTTTGCTAAGAAAATGGCCAATATATATTAAAAAATTGTATTTTAGCAACCTATTCTGACTTTCATAAGTAGCTCTGGTGGTATAGTGAGTGAAACATTTGGTTGCTAACCAGATGGTCAGTGGTTCAAACCCACCAGCTGCTCTGCAGCTTTGGAAACTCAATAGGGTCACCATGAGGCAGAATCGACTATATGGCAAGGGTTTTTTTTTTGGTCTTACTTTCATAATCATCCAAGTAGAAACTTGTACACATATACTAAATTCAAAAAAACTCACTGCCCTTGAGTCAATTCCAACTCATAGTGACCCCTATTGGATTTCTTAGATGGTACCTCACAGAAGTAGATTGGCCCTTCTTCCTTCCACAGAGCAGCTGGTGGGTGTGAACCACCAACCTTCTGGTTAACAGTCAAATGCCTTAGACACTGTGCCACCAGATTCCTAATACATATATTAAGAAGATGGAATTGAAGGAAATGTTATGAGTATTATGTAATTTAAAACTTACTTAGTTTTTAAATTAGGAGGACAATAAACCTTAAGTCAGAAATATATATTTCAGTCCATTTCATAATTTTCCTTTTGCATTCTTATTACTTTCCTTCTTCTCATCTATTCTTCATCTAGTCATTTTAGTTCTCCTCCCAGAAATCTAGAGAGGACTCACTTCCAAAAGCCATAGGAACAAGATCATCATTACTTGACACCATTAAATAAATGCATTAGTCAAAATGACAATCCCATTGGCAGTCAATAAATGCATGGAAAAAATGGTTCAAGCAAGTGGTGAGTTCAGTAAAGCGTCTAGTTAAACAATCACTCACCTAAATGAACAAGATTAATAGTGATTGATTTCAAGTACACCTTACAGAGCACATTTGCTTAACTATCGTCTGTTCTTGTCTCTTGTCAACCTTTTCCCGTTTCATCAATGTCAGTTATATACTGATGATATATCAATTTAGTAAAAGGGCTTATTATAAGGTCTTACTTTCTCAATGTAGACTTAAGGATCTAAATATATAAATTTCAGTGGACATTCTGTAATAAAGAATTTTTTTATACTTTGTATATATGATATTACATAAAACTTTCTAGGGTAGAAAATATAACACTTAATTCTCCATATGTACTAGATTGAAATTTCTAGAATGAAATAATTTAAAAAATAACCTTCCCCACCATCTGTTTATACCCCAGTTCAACTCATCTTTGCACAAATCCAAAACCCAGCTTTTCAGATGATTTTCTCATTTTCCTCATTCCACGTCTCTTTCATTTTTCTTTTCTTTGCATTTTCATTCTTTCCCTTAAGGTTTTGTGACTTTTTTGTATTCATTAAACATATAGATAGTTTGCTTTTTGTTCATTAGCTGCCATCAAGCTCATCAGTTAGGCCTTGCCTTCTACCTACGTTTTGCCTATCGTTGTTGTTAGGTGTCACTGAGTAGGTTTCGACTGATCGTGACCCTGTGTACAACAGAAAGAAACACTCCCCGGTCCTGCACTATCCTCACAATCATTGTCATGCATGAGACCATTGATGCAGCCACTGTGTTAATCCATTTTGTTGAGGGTCATCCCCTTTTGTGTTGACCCTCTGCTTTACCAAGCATGATATCCTTCTCCAGGGATAGTCCCTTCTGACAACAGTATTAATGAGTCTGGTAATGTAAAGATAGGAGCTTTGGTAGCATAGTGCCTAAGGCACTTGACTGCTAACCAGAAGGCTGGTGGTTCAAATCCACCAGACACTCCTCAGAAGCAAGGTTGGGCAATAGTACTTTCATAGTGATACTGTCTCGGGAACCCAAGGAGCTGTCGCTATGAGTCGGGGCCAACCCAATGGCATATAACAACAACAATGTAAAGATAATGATTTTGGTAGGTGGAACAAACAATTAAGTTCTATATTATTAACTGAAAAGTTGGCAATTTGAACACACACAGAAGTGCCTTATTGGAACTCAGGTGGAGCTGTGGTTAAAGATTTGGGTGGGATGGTAACCAAAATGTCAGCAATTCAAACCTACCAGCCACTTCACAGGAGAGAGATGAGGCAGTCTACTTCCACAAACATTTGCAACCTTGGAAACCCTATGGGGCAGTCCTACTTTGTCCTATGAGGTTTCTAATAGTTGGAACTGACTTAGTGGTCATGGTTTTGTTTTGGTTTAGACGTGCCTTGGAAGAAGACCTGGCAATTTGCTTCTAAAAATTCACAGTGTTGTAAATTTTATGGAGCACAATTCTGTTCTTTAACATGTGGATTTACTATGAGTATGAATCCACTGGACAGAAACTGGTGGTGGTCTTCAAGACTTTGTATTCTAGGGAAACAATCTAGAATGTCTGCTAAGTGTCAGTATGCCACAGTATTCAAATTGTTTGATGGAAGTAAACAAAGTAAACGTAAGCCATTACATAGGTACTATGTCCACATAGGTGAGAGAACAAGGGCTTTATATTGGAGGAATTTTTAACTTCGTAAATAAATGCTCTTGACCCACTTACTAGTGGAAAAGGTTATCCAAGGGAGAGAAAATTACACAAATGCTATAACTCAGAGTTCAAGTGGGAAGAGGCACACTGTAAATGGTTGGAGAGTTATACACACGCTGCATTATATGAATCAAAAGAGTTTGCATTTAGTTTTATTGTCTGAGTTTTATTGTCTCATTATAAGATCTTTAGGAAAGCCAGTCATGGTTCACAGTAAAAGGAACCAATTCTAATTAATTTAAATAGGGAGATAGGTTTATTACATGTACATTGTTTATATCCTAGTGTCACCACAAAAATCTGAGAACAGAGTTTTGAAATAAGGTAGAAGGCACAAAAGCCTACCATTGTCATTCACTCTATGCTTTGGTAGCTGTAGCTCAAACCATTGCAATGATATTAGACAAAAGGAATTTGATTTTACTGAAGTACCAAGATCACAGAGATAGCTTCTCTCAATCCTTGCTGTTGTGCATTGCTAGCTCTTAATTCAGTCTGGAGCAGATGTATATGATGATTCAGCCTATGATAGCTTCCTGCTGCTTGGAGGAATGGAAAGGAAAATGTGTTGTCGTTGTGGATTCCATAGAGATCTCGCCTCTGCCTCACCACAATTTGTAAAGCGGGGTGTCCCTTAACAATAGTAAGTGGTTCACAGGCTTAGTAGCTGTTCTGGATACCTAATGTTGCTCTGACAAGAATATACCACAAAGGGGATGGCCTCAGCAAACTGGAGTTTATTCCCCTAAGATTTGGAGACTTTAAGTCCAAGTTGAAAGTGCCAGGCTCCAGAGGCTGGGTGAAAGCCCCTCAACCTTGGGGTCCAGCTCTGCCTCCTGCTACTGGCCACTGGAGCTAGAGGCATTTCTTCACTCAGACAGCTGTTAGCTGCTGAGGTTGAGAAGCCCCAAGATTGACAAGTAAAAAGGCACAGTCCCAATGTTACCAAAACATGGAAGGCCATTAACTTAAGTCCACTGTAAGTCCCAAGGTTGGCAGATCATAGCAGGCTGCTGAGCAATGACATGGCTACATGCAGGGTCCGAGTGTGCCATAGGCTAGAGACCATTTCCAAGGCTTTTCCTTATATACAGGAAGTGGACCACAGCCCAAAGGCAGCCACTCAGCTGCTTGTGATAGATCCCACCATAGAATTGATTTCCAGTCTCATTATGGGGAATAACTACCACCAGCTGCCCAGCCACTCAACCAGGCCTAGCCAAGTTGACACACAAACATAATCATTACAGTAGCCAAATGTTTTATTATTCAGTGTAGGTGAATTTACGTTGTGTTAAAAACCAAACTCAAACTCAATATATGAGTGACTTTAAGCATCAAAGGTATATTTCTTGTTCTTGTAAAGCTTCCCACACACACACACATAGGTAACTATTGTTCTTCACCACACATCTGTCAGTTTGTCACACTCTGGTGGCTTGCATGTTACTGTGATGCTGGAGGCTATGCAACCAGTAGTACAAATACTAGTAGTCACCCATGGTGCATAGTTTTCAGTTCAACTTCCAGACTAAGTCAGACTGGGCAGAGGAACAAGGCTATCCACTTCTGAAAAAATTGACCACTGAAAATCTTATGAATAGCAGTGAAACACTGTCTGATACATTACTGGAAAATATTATGAATACTAGTGAAACATTTTTGGGAATATGCTGGAAGTTAAGCCCTTTAGGTTGGAAGGAACTCAAAATACAGGGAAAAGCTGCCTCCTCAAAGTACAGTCAACCTTAATGATACAGATGCAATAAAACTTTTGGGACTTTCACTTCCTGATGGGTCACAACTCAAAATTGGAAGAAATAGCTGCAAACAATCATTAAAATCTAGAATTTGAAAGGTTACAAAGGATAAGTTTAGAAAAATAGAAGTTATCAACAATGAAATGATTAATATTCTAGGCATTAGTGACCTGAAATGGATTGGTGTTAGCTATTTTGTATCAGACAAGCTTATGGTCTTTTATACCTGGAATGACAAATTGAAGAGGAATGCTGTTGCATTCATCCTCAAAAAGGACATTTTAAGATCTATCCTGAGGTACAATGATGTCAATGATAGTACAATATTCATATGCCTACAAAACCAGATAATACCAACTATGAAAGACAAAGATGAAGAAATAGAATATTTTTACCAACTTCTGCATGCTAAAATCGACCAAACATGCAGTCAAGAT
>NW_006922223.1:1389945-1390713 GCF_000298275.1 Orycteropus afer afer | reverse complement strand
ACCAAAATTGATGGCAGAAGAGACTCTGAAACTTGCTCATGAGAGTAGAGTAGCTAAAGTGAATGGAAGAAATGATGAAATAAAAGAGTTGAACAGAATTCAAACGATGGCTTGAGAAGACAAAATATTGCAATGAAATTAGCAAAGACCTGGAATTGGAAAACTAAACACAGAGAACACATTCAGTATTTCTCAAGCTGAAGGAACTGAAGAAAAAAATCAAGCCACAAGTTGCAATATTGAAGGATTCTGTGAATGATACAGGAAACATCAAAAGAAGATGGAAGGGATACACAGACTCATAGTACTAAAAAGAACCAACTGACGTTCAACTACTTCAAGAGGTAGCATATGATCAAGAACAAATGGTATTGATTCAAGAAGGAATTGGTGAAAATCTAGGCTCCGAGAATTGATGGAATTCCCACTGAGATGTTTCAATAAATGGATGCAGTTCTGGGGGCACTTACTAGTTTATACCAAAAAATTGGAAGACACCTACCTGGACAACTGACTGGAAAAGATCCATATTTGTGTGTATTTCAAAGAAAGATGATCCAACAGAATGTGGAAACTATCAAACACTATCAATATCACTGTTCTGGCTACCTAGTGTCTCTCTGACAGGAAATACACCACAAATGCAATGGCCTTAACAATCAGGAGTTTATTCTCTTACTATTCGGAAGCTTTAAGTCCAGGTTCAAAGTGCCAGGCTCTAGAGGCTGGGTGAAAGCCCCTCAACCTTAGGGCCCAGCTCTGCCTCCC
>NW_006922223.1:1367587-1375945 GCF_000298275.1 Orycteropus afer afer | reverse complement strand
ATGTTAGTCTGTAGGTAAGACTTTATTGTAACAATTGTGCACCCACATAAAAGCTGCATTTTCATTACAAGCTAAAAAGATATTTTGCAAAAAATTCAAAGTTTTGGCACTTGCTAACCAGAAGGCTGGCAGTTCAAACCCACCAGCCACTCCTCAGAAAGAATGTTGGGTAATCTACTTCTACAGAGATATCGCCCCGGAAACCCAAGCAGAAGAGTCAACTCCACAGCAGTGAATAAGTAAGTATGCATAGCTACAGTGATTACTTCACAAATTTCTTTTTCATAAATGGTCCTTATGCTGAATTCATTTATCTTGAAACGGTGGGCAACTGCAGCAGCAGACCTCAATCTATAGTATATATCAACCAATTCAACTGTTTCTTGTAATGCCATGGCTTTTCTCTGCTTCCTGGGAGCACTTCCAGCATCACTAGTGGTGCTTCCTACAGGTCCCATGGTGTTACTCAAGGTTTATGGTATTGTACTAAACACAATGAAAAATATGCGAGAACTGAGAGATCACTGTTTACTACAATACACAATTTACTACAGATGAAAACTGCTCATGCAGAGATGATCAGTATCATATTACATTTTAAGCAGATACTCACATTTAAGCTCACTGAAATAGCAAAAGGAAATAGCTATGAAGTTGTTACAGTAGTACAGTATGTACTACACTTAATTTTATGGTGTCATGATTTAACACCTCACCTTTATTTATTTATTTTACATTTCTCTCCACTGCATGTGGTGCTATGCATGGCCTGTAACTATTAGAAGCTCTGCTAGCATAGTGCCTAAAGGCACTTGACTGCTAACCAGAAGTCTGGTGGTTCAAACCCACCAGCCACTCCTCAGAAGGAAGATGGGGCAATCTACTTCCGTAATGATACTGCCTTGGAAACCCAAGGAGGGGTCGCTATGAGTCGGGTCTGACTCAACAGCACATAACAATAACGACAAAGTTTTAATAAATTTTATTTTTTTAATAACAGATTTTTATATATTTTATGATAGTAAATGATAAAACAAACTAGTATCTGCATAAGTTTTATGCAATCATGGCATACCCAACTTTTTCATAATTTCTTTCAGTATTTCTCAGCTATGTGGTTTGTCTTTGTGATTTTTTAATTGCTACAAGTATATAAAAATTTCCAATACATGTAAGGTAAAAAATCCACTTATAAGTGGATCTGTACAGTTCAATCCTGTGTTGTTCAAAGATCAACAATTCACACACCTGGAAACACACACACACATACACATACACACATACACTCACCAAGTATAATATAACTTTACAAAGTTATGTATCTAGATAACTAATTTTGGAAAATAGAGCAAGATAATAGATTTTTGATGTTCTGGGGACAAGAGTGAAGAGAAAAAGTTCCATGTACAGATTTCTACCTGGAGTTGGAAAGATGAAATCAGCATTTATTTAAACTCTAGGGTTTAATTACTCTCCGTGAAGTGAAATCATTTATGATAGAATATATTAGATCTCACAATGCACACAAATACAACATTATGTAAAATAATATTTCCATCAAGTTAAAACACACAGCCAATTGCATGCTCTGTTGCTCTGTAAGGAAATAAGTATCATCGGGTTATAATATACCTCATGTATGTTGCAATGAATTATTTTAGTCTAAATTTCATAAATTTTATAAAACTCAAAATGCTAAACACTTGGAAATAAACATTTTATAGTGGATTTATGGAATATCATATCAAAATTGGATTTTATTTTAGTTTTTTTTAATTAATATAAAGTGATTTCTAAAAAAAAAAATCCTTAATCAGGAAAGTAATAAGTTTTATATACAGAAAGATGGCTTCCATTGACATACTTAAACATACCAAAAGACTACTATAAATCTGGTCTATATTCTAGTTGATCTCTGCTGTCTTTATGGCACTAAGGAACACATAAATTTTTATAGTGACAAAGATAAAATACATCAAGGCTAAAACATATTAATACAGAAAAAAGCTACCATAGCAAAAAACCAGTCTTGTACTTTGAAAGTAGTGAAAGTAAAGAGTTTGACTGAAAGGTAGAGAGATTGTGGAATCAAGAAGAACTTTAGCATCTGGACAAGGTCCTCTAGTGTTCCAAACTGCTAGAAGAGAGGAGTTTTACACAGGGCTTGTTAAACTACAATCCTTCCTATTATTTCTATTTTTCAACCTCCTGGAACATGTTGGCAAAGGCATTCTTCTTGGATCAAGCCACATAAACATTTTGGCAAACATCTTTTAACAAACAGTACCTTACACAGCTGAAGTCTTGACATTTGCTCCCTTTGGGTTAAAAGCAGTTAAACTTTTACAAGAAGCTAAATTGTCTCTTCAAAGCAGCAGAAGCAGAGATTTTAGGCCAAGCTGCAGTTTGATTTAAAATGGAGTTTAATTTAGATCTGGGGCAGCTGTTTTAGTCAGGCCTGGTACCTTGGTTTTGGGGTTCACTTATATATTCTTTCCTTTTTTGATAAATCCATCACTAGTGGACACAGGTAACCTACAAAGAAGTTACTCATCTCTGCAAGGATTTACTATTGCTGCTCTCTGAATTTTCAGGACTCCAGGCACCAGCTTTATTACTAGAGGCACCTTCAGGTATTACCTTTTAATCGTTTTGGATTCCACCTCTAGGGTGAGTTGTTTCTCATTAGGCATTACAAACTCAGGGCCAAGTTAGAGGAACAACTTGGCATTTCAAAATGTCTGATCCCAGAACTAAACTTCATTTTCCTTAGCAAACAAGTTTTTTTCTAAATACATGATTTGTCAAATGGTGAGATGTCTCTAGGGTGGCAGAGAGAAGCACAGTACATAATAAATTTAGCAAGCCCTATAATAACAGTTACACTGATTAAAAGAGTAGACAGGCTAGTAGAAAAGAATGTATTTCAGATTTGATACTTTGAAGCAACCAACAAAAAAAAAAAATCAAAGAATAAAGGTAAGTTTGAGGGGAATAGTATGTAACAAGGATGTCTCTTAACATATCTTAGTAATGACTTGCACTACTTCTCAAGAGATGTTTATCAATTGTCTGATTTATGTATTGTTTGTGTACCACAAGTGGATGGCTTTAAAAACCAGAAATTTATTTGCTTATAGGTTTTATGTTGTTATGGTTAGGAGCCATCTAGTGAGTTTCGACTCATACCCATACAACAGAATGAAACATTGCCTCCTCCTGTGCCATCTTTATAGTCATTGCTATACCTGAGCATAGCTCTGGTAGCATAGTGTCTAAGGCACTTGACTGCTCACCAGAAGGCTGGGGGTTCAAACCCACCAGCCACTCCTCGGAAGGAAGGTTGGGCAATCTTACTTCCGTAGTGATACTGCCTCGGAAACCCAAGGAGGGGTCGCTATGAGTCAGGGCCTACTCGACGGCAAACAACAACAACAACAATACCTGAGCACATTATTGACACAACTGTGTCAATCCATCTCAATAATGGCCTTCCTCTTTCTCATTGTCTCTCTACTTTACCAAACACGATATCCTTTTCCAGAGACTGGTCCCACCTAAAATCATGACCAAAGTATGAGAGAGGAAATCTGGCTAATCTCACTTCTAAGGGGAATTCCAGTTGTACTTATTCCAAGACAGATATGTTGATTCCTCTGGAAGTCCACTGTACATTGAATATTCTTCCCCAACACAATAATTTGAATACAATAATTCTCTTGCAGTCTTCCAAATTCATTGTCCAACCTTCATATGGATATGTGGTGGTTGAAAAGATAGTGACTGTGTCAAAAGCACTTTAGTCTTCAAAAATGACATATTTCCTCTTTAATACTTTGAAGATGTATTTGGCAGTAGGTTATCTTAGTGCAATATGTCATTTGATTTCTTGAGTGCTGCTTTAATGGGCATTGATTATGGATTCAAGTAAAATGAAATCCTTGACAACTGCAATCTTTTCTCCACTTATCATGATATTCCGTATTGGTCCAGTTTTGAGGATTTTTGTTTCTTTATGTTGAGGTATAATCTATACTGGAAGCTGTAGTATTTAATCTTCACCTGTAAGGACATCAAGTCCTCTGCATGTTCAGCAAGCATGGTTGTGTCATTTGCATATCACAAGTTTTTAATGAGACTGACTCTAACCCTGATGCCATGCTGTTCTTTGTATAGTCCAGCTTCTCATATTATTTTCTCAGATGACAGAACCCTGCTTACTGAAAGTGCAGAGGACTTGAATTAATTTCTGATAAAGATCAAAGACCTTAGCCTTTCATATGGACTACACCTCAATATTAAGAAAATACTAATCCTTACAACTGAACCAATAAGCAGCATCACAATAAATAGAGAAAAGATTGAGGTTGTCAGGGATTTCATTTTACTTGGATCCACAATCAATGCCCATAGAAGCAGCACTCAAGAAATCAAATGAGATAGTGAACTGCATAAATCTGCCACAAAAGATCTCTTTAAATTGTTGAAGAAAATGATGTCACTTTGAAGACTAAGGTGTTATCAATACGCTCATGCATGTGAAAGCTGGACAATGAACAAAGATGATTGAAGAAGCACTGATGCTTCTGAATGAATACTGAAAGTACCATGGACTTCCAGAAGAATGAGCAAATTTTTCTTGGAAGAAGGGCAGCCTGAATGCTCCTTAGAAATAAGAATGACCAGACTTTGTCTTAGGTACTTTTGTCATGCTGTCCAAAGGGACCAGTCCCTGGAGCCCTGTAGAAGAATATCATGCTCTGCAAAGTAAAGAGTCAGCAGAAAAGGGGAATCGTCTCACAGAGATGGACTGACTCAGTGGCTGCAATGATGGACCCATGCCCAGCAACTAGTATGAAGATGGTGCAGGACTGGGCAGTGTTTTGTTTTGTGGGGCATAGGCTTCCTATGAATTTGAGCCTACTCAACAGCAGCTAACAGCAGCAATTCCTAGCATATAGACCTTTATGTGCTCCATTTCATTTTTCACAGCTTCCAATTTTCCTAGATTCATACTCTATACATTTCACATTCTAATTATGAACGGAAGTTTTCAGGCTGTTTCTTCTCATTTTGACTCAGGGCACATTAGCAAATGAATGTCTCAAAAGCTTTTTTTCATCCATTTCATTAAAGTCAACTGTACTTTTAAGAGGCATTTATTTCCCAGTCATAGTTTGAGTACCTTCCAAAAGTGCTGGGCTCATCTTCCAGCACTGTATCAGGCAATGCTTCACCGCAATTCATCAGGTTTTCAGTGGCCAATTTATTCAGAAGTGGTCCGTCATGTCCTTCCTCTGAGTTTGTGTTATTTCTGCTGAAACCTCTCCACCATGGGTGACGTTGCTATTATTTTAACACCAATGGCATAACTCCCAGCATCATAGCAATACAAAAGCTGCCACAGTACAATAAACTGACACATAAGTGGCGTTCTCACAATTTAGAAGGCTAGAATTTTTAATACAGTCTCTCAACTCTAAGAGAAGTCTTTCTCTCTCTGTTGGCTCTTGGGGATGGTCTTTGTCCCCATTTAAAATCTGTGGGCTTGAAATTCCTTGGAGAACTTCATATGTCTTGGTGTCAATCTTCCTCTGGATGTAGGAGGGTCACAGGACAGGGACCAAGAATCCAAATAATATGTTCTACTCTTAGGTTTTCTTTGCTAGTGGCACTGAGGTCTTTCTTTGTACACTTCTCTCTTCTTTCATTTATTGTAATATAAAAAATTATGCAGCCCATATGCCTAGGGAATTTGCCTTACATTGGACAAAGGCTGTGACCTGACTAAGTGTGTTAATTTCCACCTTAATTCTCTTACCCAGTTCTCTGTCTGTCATACATGTTACATGTTACTATTAGGCTGGAAGCTCTGCCACTGGTATTTTGAATACCAGCAGGGTCACGCATGGTGAAAAGCTTTTAGGGGAGCTTCCAGACTAAGATAAACTGGAAGGGATGAGGCCATCCACTTCTGAAAAAAATGTCACTGAAAACCTTATGCCTACCTCTGAAATGCTGTCTGATAAATTGCTAGAAATTTTATGAATAGCAATGAAATATTCATCAATAATCAGAGCATAGATTGTATGAAGTATGAATCTAGAAGTATTTGAAATTGTCAAAAATGAAATGGGACACATAAAGATTGATATACTAGGCATTAGTGAGCTGAAATGGACTGGTATTGGCCATTTTGAATGAGACAATCACATGGTCTACTATTCCAGGAATGACAAATTGAAGGGGAACGACATCATATCCATGTCAAAAAGAATGTTTCCAGATATATCCTGAAGTACAATGCTGTAAATGATAGGATGATGTCCATACACCTACAAGGAACAGCAGTTAATACTATTATTCAAATCTATCCACCAACCACTAAAGCCAAAGCTGAAGAAATTGAAGATTTTTTATCAATTTCTGTAGTCTGAAATTGACTAAACATACAATTAAGTTGTATTGATTATTACTAGAGATTGGAATGTGAAATATGGAAACAAGAAGGAGCATCGGTAGCCAGAAAATGTGGCAAGGATGATAGAAATGATGCTGGAGATCTCATGTAGAATTCTGCAAGACCCATGACATATTCATTGCAAATAATTTTTTTTTTCACCCACATATACAGCAGCTATATACATGGACCTCACCAGACACGATACACAGGAATCAGATTGATCATATCTGTGGAAAGAGGTGATAGAGAAGCTCAATATCAGTCAAAATAAAGCCAGAAGCTGAATGTGGAACAAACCATCAATGCTCACATGTAAGTTCAAGTTGAAGCTGCAGATAATTAGAACAAGTCCATGAGAACCAAAGTATGGCCTTGATTACATCCTATATGAATTTAGAGACCACATGATGAACAGATTTGATGCATTGAACACCAATGACTGAAGACCAGATGAGTCGTGGGATAACATCAAGAACATCATACATGAAAAAAGCAAAGTGTCATTCAAAAGACAGGAGAGGAAGAAAGGACCAAAATTGTTGTCAGAAGAGACTGAAACTTCCTCTTGAACGTAAAGTGAATGGAAGACATGACAAAATAAGAGAGATGAACAGAGAATTTCAAAGGGAGGCTTGAGAAGACAAAGTAAAGTATTTTAATGAAATGTACAAAGACCTGGAGTTACCAAAAAAAAAAAAAAAAAAAAAGGGGGGAATGGGATAACAGAGTTGGGATTTGCCCTGCTAAAACAACTTAAGGAAAAATTCAAGCCTTGAGTTGCAATATTGAAGAATTCTATGGGGTGGGGAGGGGATATTGAATGATACAGGAACCATCAAAAGAAGAAGGAAGGGATACAGAGTCACTGTACCAAAAAGACTTGTTTGATGTTCAACAATTTCAGAAGGTAACATATGATCAAGAACCAATATTATTATGCCTGTGGATAGGAAGATGACATTGTGAACATGTCAATTCTACACAAAGTAATCTACACATTCAATGAAATCCCTATCCAGATCCCATCAGCATTCTTTAAATATATGGAAAAAAAATCATTAATTTTATATGGAAATGAAAGAAACTTCAAATAAGCAAAGCACTATTGAAGAAAATCAACAAAGTAAGAGGTTTCACACTCCCAGATCTCAAAACCTACTACTATAAAGCCACTGTAGTCAAAAGAGTCTGCTACTGGTACAACAACAGACACATAGACCAGTGAAACAGAATTGAGAACTCAGAAATAGATCCAGTGACCTATGGTCACCTGATTTTGACAAAGGCCTGAAATCCATTAAAAAGGCAAGAGGTAGTCTCTTTAACAAATGGTGTTGGCAAAACTAGATACCTATCTGTAGAAAAATGAAACAAGATCTGTAGCTCACACCATACACAAAAACTAACTCCAAATAGATTGAAGACTTAAATGTGAAACCTATAACAATAAAGTTCCTCAAGGAAAAAAATATGGGCAAATTTAGGGGTCTTAATTTATGGCATACATAGACTGTCAAGCATAACCTAAAATGCACAAACAGCTGAAGATAAACTAAATGAATGGAACCTTCTAAAAATTAAATTTTTATGTGCTTCCAAAAACTTCTCCAAAAGAGTCAAAAGAGAACCTACAGATTGGGAAAAAATATTCAACAAAGACATATCTGACAAGGGACTTATCTCTAAAATTTATAGAAAACTCCAACACCTCAACAAAACCAATTAACAATCCAATAACAACATGGGCAGAAGACATGAATAGATACTTCACCAAAGAAGATATTCAGGTGGCCAGCAAATACATGAAGAAATGCTCATGATCATTAGCCATCAGAGATATGCAAATCAAAACAATAATGGGATACCATCTGTTATGGTTACCTAGTGCCACTCTG
>NW_006922223.1:1365845-1367345 GCF_000298275.1 Orycteropus afer afer | reverse complement strand
TTATTAGGATTTGGGTGAAGATTTACAGAGTAAATTCACTTTTCATACAGCAGTTCACATATACTTTGTCTCAAAAATATGGAACGCTTCACGAATTTGCGTGTCATCCTTGCGCAGGGCCATGCTAATCTTCTCTGTATCGTTCCAATTTTAGTATATGTGCTGCCGAAGCGAGCACAACAGTCATGTTTGTGTGTCAACTTGGCTGGGCCTGGTTGAGTGTTTGGGCAGCTGGATGTAGCACTCCCCATGATGAGAATGGTAATCAACTCCATGGTGGAATCTACTATGAACATCTGGGTAGCTGCTTTTGGGTATGTGGTCTTCTTCCTGTCTATAAGAAGAAGTTTGGAGAATGGTCTCTAGTCTTTGGCATGCATGGACCCTGCATGTAGCCATGTAGTTGTTCAGCAGCCTGTCATGCTCTGCCAATCCTGGAACTTACAATGGACTTGAATTAACGACCTGCCGTGTGGATTGGTAACATCGGGACTATGCCTTTTTACTTGTCGCCCTTGGGGCTTCTCAGCCTCAGCAGCCAGCAGCTGTCTGAATGAGGAAATGCCTTTAGCTCCAGTGGGCCAGGAGCAGGAGGCAGAGCTGGACCCCAAGGTTGAGGGGCTTCACCCAGGCCCTAGAGCCTGGCACTTTGATCTTGAATTTAAAGCCTCCAAATTATAAGAATAAACTCCTGTTTGTTGTGGCCATCCCATTTGTGGTATATTCTTGTCAGAACGGCACTAGGTAACCAGAACAGTTGACAAGTGAAAAGGCACAGTCCCGATGTTACCAAACCACAAGTCAGGGCATTAACTTAAGTCCATTTTAAGTCCCAAGGTTGGCAGAGCATAGCAGGCTGCTGAGCAATGTCATGGCTACATGCAGGGTCCAAGCATGCCACAGGCTAGAGACCATTCCCAAAGCTTCTCTTTACATACAGGAAGCAGATCACATTCCAAAGGCAGCTACTCAGCTGCTTGTGTTAGATCCTACCATGAAGTTGATTTCCAGTCTCATCATGAGGAATAACTACCACCAGCTGCCCAGCCACTCAACCAGGCCTAGCCAAGTTGACACACAAACATAACCGTCACAACATCTCACCCCAGAACTAATGGCAACATTCATTAAGACAGAAAATAACAAATGCTGGCAAGGATGTGGAGAGATTGGGACTCTCATACACTGCTGATGGGACTGTCAAATGATACAACCACTGTGAAAACCGTATGGTGATTCCTTAAAATCTGGAATTAGAAATACCATTTGTCCCGACAACCTTATTACAAGATGTATATCCTAAAGAAATGAGAGCCAGGACAAGAACAGATACATGCACACCCATGTTCATCGCAGCACTATTTACAATAGCCAAAAGATGGAAATAACCTAGGTGTCCATCAAATGAGGAATGGATAGCCAAACTATGATACATACACACAATAGAATACTATGCAAAACTAAAGAATAACCTAAAATCTGCAAAACACAACATAACAT
>NW_006922223.1:1362975-1364515 GCF_000298275.1 Orycteropus afer afer | reverse complement strand
CCCCAAGACTATGGTTCCTAGTCACCCTTCTGGTCTGGAATTGAACTCACTCCCATGGCTTAACTTCCAGCCAAACAATAGAAAGTTCTAATAGGAGAACAATTGCACCAGATGGGTATACTCCTTAGAACAATCAACCACGGGAGATGAGAAAGGCAGTGTTTGCACTGGGAGATAGCTCAGACAGCAGAACTGCATAAGAAATACAGACATTGGGCTAAGTTAACCACAGAGATGAAGTGGGAAGAGGACTTTTACATTGTGTGGATTGCAGTCAATGTCACAACACAAAATGCGTATGAACTATTGAATGGAAAATCAATTTCCTCTGTAAGCTTTCATCCAAATCACAAGCTAAAGAGAAAAAAGAAAAAGTCCCCACGTTAATCTCTTAGTTTTGACAAATGAACCAAACTGATATGAGATGTTAACAGTAGAGGAAACTGTATGAAGGATACACAGAAACTTAGTGTACTATCTTTGTAACTTTTATTTAAATCTAAAATTATTAAAAAAAAAAAACTTATTTTAAAAAGAAAGAAAAAGAAATCAATCATCATATTGCAATGGGAAAATCTGCAGGAAGTGACCTCTTTAATGTGTTAAGAAGCAAAAAGTCACTTTGAAGACTAAGGTACACCTACACCTAAACCAACCCAAGGAGTTCTGGTAGCATAGTGCCTAAGACACCTGACTGCTAACCAGAAGGCTGTAGGTTCAAACCCCCAGCCACTCCTCAGAAGGATGATGGGGCAATCTAATTCCATTTATACTTCCTCAGAAACCCAAGGAGGGGTCGCTGTGAGTCAGATCTGACTCGATGGTACATAATGACAACAACAAACCAACCCACGGTACTTTCAAACGTTTCACATGCATGTGAAAGCTGGCCAGTGAATAAGTCAGACTGAAGAAGAGTGGAGGCCTTTGAATTATGCTATCGGTGAAGAATACTGAACATACCATGGACCTTCAGAAGAATGAACAAATCTTTCCTGGAAAAAGTGCATATGGAATGCTCCTTAGAAGCAAAAATGGCCAGACTTGGTTTCACCTACTTTGGTCATGTTATCAGAGGGGCCATTTCCTGATGAAGGATATCATGCTTGGTAAAGAGGAGGGTCTGTGAAAATGGGGAAACCCTCAGTGAGATGGATTGACATAGTGGCTGCAACAATGAGCTCAAGCAGAGCAAGGATTGTGACATTGGCTCAGGACCTGGCAGTGTTTTGTTCTGTTGTACATAAGGTTGCTATGAGTCAGAGTATCTAACAACAACAACAATTCTGTTACATTGGATTTGGGCTATGATCTGAATAAGGGTGTTGGATCTCATCTTAATTTTCTTATAACTTATTGGTTTATCATGGCAGATCACTTCATAGATAGTGATTGCATAATTACATAGCTGCCAAATTAGGTCTTTACATAACTGAAAATGAGAAAATATGGCTCAGCCAAGTTGACACATTATTTGGGGAGACATAATTCAATCCATGGCATCATGAACAGAAAGGGTGTTGACAAGAGCACAAACTCC
>NW_006922223.1:1356124-1357680 GCF_000298275.1 Orycteropus afer afer | reverse complement strand
GCTCAGTAATTGAAGTTGCAGGAGGTGTGGGTGTAGTTGTGTCTTATGGGGACTGTTGTTGTCTCCCACTCAGTTAGGGAAAAATTACAATTTAATAACCATCGAAAAAACTAAAAGCACATAGACAAAAAAATACACCCTAAAATCACATAGGAACTGTAACCTCCCCCCCAAAAAAAAAGAAAAAGTGGGGAAAAGAAAAAGAAGACAGGTAAATATGCAGTATCTCAGGATAGGTCACTAAAAGAAAAATGAGAAGGAGAATAATGAAGAAAGAAAACAAACTGCAAAACAGAAAAGAGGGAAAAAAAAAAAAAAGAGCAAAACCAAAACAGAACCAAAAAACCCTACACGTAACAGGGTTAATCACTAGAGAAGAAAATTAAAAAAAAAAGAAGGGGCAAACTAAGACCTTTTCAGTCGTGTAGTGTCAATTCGGAGAGTTCTTGGGGTTAGTGGAAAGCAGAGCCTCTTCTTAAGCCCTTGGAATCTGGTAGAACATTGCCTCTTTATGTTGTCTCTAGGTGCTGGTTACATGTTGATTTGTTTTGTCTTGGCTTTCCCTTTTAATATTTTGAAAAGCTGAAGCTGGTGTGTTTTATCTTAATATTGATTCAGGTGTGTTGGTTTGTTTTGCTGTTTTCTTTGTGATGGTGGAATCACTGTGTGTAGTGTGGGTATGTGTTTCTCTTTTTTGTACAGGGGTTTTA
This sequence comes from Orycteropus afer afer, assembly GCF_000298275.1. Lineage (NCBI taxonomy): Eukaryota > Metazoa > Chordata > Mammalia > Tubulidentata > Orycteropodidae > Orycteropus > Orycteropus afer. Next base: position 1,356,970 of record NW_006922223.1, on the reverse strand, counting down.
GGGTTCGAAGCATGAGGTTTTATAGTAATTGGCTGAATATAGTTTCTTCTTTTGAATGAGTGAAGTCATTGGTGGAGAAGGTGGGAACAGAAGAAGGAAAGCTTAGTTTTGCTAGGGTTGGTTATTAGGGCTTTGAGCTGGGTATTATTGATGAGGTATTTATTTGCAAGACCACGGCTCGACCTCAGGAAGAAATTCCTCTTGTTAGATGGTCACAAATTTCTGCTAATTTCAGATAACACAATGAAAGGCAAAATTCGGGAACTGGGCTCAGCTGCAGTTTCTTTGTTCTCTGTGCCCCTTCAGTCCACGGTGTTGACTTAATCCAGCCAGACTGCCAGTGGCCAGCTCTGGAGTTTGTCTGTGATACCGCCCACTTGTGGCACGAAAGATGAGCTCAATTTTAGCTGTGGTGGATTCAGGGAAGTAACTGCCAGTGATCTGAGGTCCCAGTAACCTTGGGAAAGAAAAGCACGGTGTCTCCCAGTCTGACCAAACCCCGCTCTGTAATCTCCTGGGAGGGGAGGGAATTAGCCTTTCTGGTGCACCAGTGAGATCTGCACCTGTGTGAGAGGAATGGTGTCTGTGACCCGCTGCCCCCTCACCTCCCACATTACTGACAAAATCAGCCCCTGGAGAGAGGTCTTTTCTGCTGCCCATTGGAATATTGTACTGGTCACTGGTAAGCCGCTATAATTGATCTCGTTCTTGGCTTGGGGATCTCGGGCTGCCGCCTCCATGTGGCAGACAGTGACTGTCCCAGAAAGGTTTCCAATGGTCTCTCTTAGGTGCCTGTTCATCTTCCGGCAGTAGCTCTTTCCTAAAAAAAAAAAAAAAAAAAAAAAA
>NW_006922223.1:1339437-1356024 GCF_000298275.1 Orycteropus afer afer | reverse complement strand
AAAAAAACCTCCCTGTACCTTTCCTCTAATTCTCTTCTGTATTTGATGCAATCTGGATCAGTGAGCTGTTCAGAGTGCCAAAAATCTCAATTCAAACTGTTGTACCTAGTTCTTAAAGTTCTTAGATGCCAGAGGGAAAAAACATGGTGCTCACTGGCAAGACTCCATTTTGAATCCATAATTCCTTCTAGTTTCAATGCACAAGGGTTAATTAGGAAAACTAGATAAGTCTCCTCCCGGCAGAATTAGAAGATCAAGTTGGTGTCTTTTCCAATGAACATCATCTCCCAGGATAATACTGAATAAAGGAGGAGAAGCATGCTTTTGTGCCTCAAACAATTCTTTAATTGTGGAGGATATTTCTTGGAGTACTGAATTAGAAATTGACAATATTTGAATAACTCAGGCTGTACTAAATTAGGATCAGCAGAAGCAACATAGGGAAGGGTCCTAGGCCTTTCAGTAAGTATTTCATAAGGACTAATGGAGAGAACTAGGCAAATAGGCTGCAGAAGACTACTTTAAAGCATTGAAAAGAAAATACTTCACTTTGAGAACTAAGGTAAGGCTGGTCCAAGCCTCATATGCATGAGAAATCAGGACAGTGAGTAAGGAAGACACGATGAATGTAAATTGTGGTATTGGTGAAAAGTATTTAGTGTGCTATGGACCAACAGAAAAATCTGGCAGATCTGTGTTGGAAGAAGTACTGTGAGAATGCTCCTTAGAAGGAAGAATGGTAACACGTCTTCTTGCCTGATTTGGACATGTTATCAGGAGAGGCTAGTTCCTGGAGGAGAACATCATACTTGTGAAAGCAGAGGGTCAGTGAAAAAGAAGTAGACTCTCAATGAGATGGATTGACACATAATGTCAACACAATATGCAATCACAGAAACAACTATGAGAATAGCGCAAGACAGTGTTTTGTTATGCTCTATGTAAGGTTGCTATAAGTCAGAATAGATTCAATGTCACCTAAAAATGGAAAATTTGTCAGGTCAAAAAGGAGTCTCTTAAATTTAAAAGGAGTAAAGGGAGACCTTTAGCTTAAGACAAACCTTAGAGTTCAGAGGGATTAGCAAGTGTCCTTTTCTTTTTTTCTGATATCTGTTCTTTGGACCAATCCAGAATACTGAGGATGATAAGGCAATGCTATTCTGGTATATGGGAAAGATTAGGCATAATTCTTGAACAATCTGTTTACTAAAATGAGTTTCCTGATCACTGCAAGAAATTTTTCGTGTCTCTCAGTACATATTATGTTTTTGAGGCCCATCTTTGCTCCAAATATAGAAATGGCACGTTGACAAGGGAAGCCTACTTAATGTGAAAACCTAAAAATCATTATTAAAATGTATTTATAGCCATGGAAATTGGAAGTTGGATAAAATCTAGGTGACATTCAGTCATAGGTTCAGAGAGCCAAGCATATTGCCCAGGTAAAATTTAAGCTGTTTCCCAGGGTTATAGTGAAGACAAATGGAACAATTAGAAGGCAGATGCTCAGCTGCCCTAGGAAATTCTCCCCATTAGTATTTCCTTTAATTGCAATTATTTTATATTTTCCTAGATGAGTGTTCTTATCCAGATTTCTCATCATAGGGACATGCAAAAGTTTGGGAAGAAAAATTTTAGTGATGGATCCTAACTATAGCTTAGCGTTAGGGTCTTGGTAACAGCCTGTCTCCATGTGTTAATTTCACCTGACTGGGCTAATTGCTGATGGCTTAAAAGCTTATCTTTGAAGGGACCAAGAATATTAGTTTCTCAGTTTGGAATGGTTTTCCAAAGGTTCTTCTATAGGTTCTTCTCTATGGTTCTATGTTATCATATGTTGTTGTTGTTGTTATGTGCTGTCCAGTCATACCTGACTCATAGCGATCCCTCCTTGGGTTTCTGAGGCAGTATCACTATGGAAATAGATTGCCCCATCTTCCTTCCGAGGAGTGGCTGTTGAGTTTGAACCGCCAGTCTTTTGGTTAGCACTACGCTACCAGAGCTCCCATGTTATCATATAAGCAGCAATAATTTGGGAAGTAGCTTGTTTAGCAGTTGCCTTGGAAGGCAGGTTGCTTTGATTTCTTCAGTTTGGGGACTTCCTTTGGTTGGTGTGCCTGTATTTTATTTACAGCAATTTCAGAAAGGAAGTACAATGTATCTGAAGATCTGATACTGGAGTTCTGTTTTCAATAGTGTGGGCAAAAGAAGTTAAAAATCTTCACTTCCATAACATGCCATGACACCAAATGAATATTTTTATTCTGTTAAAATATCAATGCTCTTCCCTTTAGCAAGTATGCAGGCTCAAGTAAGAGCTGTGAGATCAATCAGTTTGTTGGTCTGAAGTGGGTTTGGGAAGCGATAATTTTCAAGGACTTTGGTAGAAGTTGTAACAACTAGACATAATAAGAATAAGGAGTTTGTTTTAAATAAGATATGTTTACAAATAAAATCATATCAGGGTTTGTCAAAGGAGTATCTTTTAAGTCACTATGAGGAGTCAAAAGCTCAGCTATTTCTAAAGAATCATGGGAAGAATTATCAACTTTATAAGTTACAAGGAGAAACTGAAAGTTCAAAGGCTATGATTTGAAGCTACTAGTATCAGGACCTTACAGGAGGTGAGTCTTCTGGCAGGTAAATATTGGATTAAAGCTGAATTGAGTAAAGCAGCCATAGCATGGAGTACATATATATCTAAAAAGTTCCCTAAAACTATATCCTATTTGTTGTTCCACTCATATCTCATTAGTCTCTACCAATCTTGGGGTAGCAGCTCTGTCTCTGAGGCAATGAGGGTAGGCTGTAGCCACAGGGTCCATCTGCAGGCTGTAGTAACCTTCAGGCCAACATTATCCCCTGTGTTTTAACATATTACAAGAAACTTCATGTGCAGAGAAAAAGAAATCCAAATGATAGAGAACCTTAAAGCAGGCATGTTAGTCAATGTTCTTTTAATTTAGAACTTCAGGGGTAAGATAGAATGGATCAAGCTCAAAAATTTTTAAGTATTTGTTTAAAAACTGAGCAATGAGATAAAAGTTAGTAATCCAAGCTTGACAATAACCACAGAGCCCTAAAAATCCTCTTGTTTCTTTGTTCTGGTTGAAGGGAAAGATTCTACAGCTTCTTAAATTGAAGGGCAGGACAAGCATTTTGGAAGGGTTAGTGCAAGGGATGATTAATGTTTTATAAAGAAAATTCTTAATTACAGGAGTTAGTTTTTCTTTTGCTTCTTGTTTAAGTAGATATTGGTGAACTTGGGCCCGGAGTTTAGATATGTCCATTTGAATTTTAATAAGTTCAGCAGACAATACTAGGCCAGCATCTGTGAATATTTTTGCCCTTGAAATTTCAGAGGTCTGAGAAATAACTTCAGAGGGGAGTTTGCTGCAGTGAATTACTTAATAAGGTCCTTATGGTCTAGGCTTTTTGACTCCTACACAATTACTGGGCAGAACTATGCAAATAAGGTGCTTGTGGCTTAATAAGGGGATTGGACAACTTGCTGCTGATGCAAAAATAAGATATATGGAAATGGTGATGGTTAAGTTTATGGGTCAGCTTGGCTGGATCATGATTTTCAGAGTTTCAACAGTTATGTAATTATGTAGTTTGGTAGTTATATAATGATGTAGTCATTCTCCATTTTGTGGTCTGGTGGAATTGTCTTCCATTTTTTAATGTGTTGTGAATTCTTGTCTCTATTTCTGTGGCTATACTCCCATTTGGGAGTGAGTTGTCTATTACATTGTTGGAGCCAGAATTAGGGTGGAATGTACTCCAGGATTACAGTGGAATGAATTCATGATCTTACTAGATGGTGTAACCCAAGTCACCACCCTTCCCTAGTCATCATTCTAGCCACTCTTATTCAAGTCAAACACTTGTACTGTCTTGCTCAAGTAAAGAAAGTTTCCTTAAGGGAGTGGTCTGCATCCAATATATGGAGCTCTGGTGGCACAGTGCCTAACGAATTTGACTGCTAACCAGAAAGTTGATGGTTCAAACCCACTAGCCGCTCTGTGGAAAGAATATGAGGCAATCTACTTCTATAAAGATTTATTGCCTCAGAAACCTATTGGGGATTGCTCTGAGTTGGAATGGTAGTGAGTTTTTTTTTTTTTTTTTTTTTGTGTGTGTGTGTGTATGTGAAGGTTCTGGTAAAGTTCCCTCTCTTACTCTGCATCCTACATCCAGCTCACGATCATCTGACCTATGGTCCTTGATACAGCAGCCTGTTTTCTCACCTTCCAATTTGGCATCATCAGTCCTGACAACCACATGTGTCAAGATAAGCCTCTATCCTGATGCCTCAGGTATGGATTTGGGGCTTGCCAGCCTCCACAACTGTGTGAGACATGTTTCTGATGGTCTGTGAGATTTGTCAGATGTTGCGGTGAATTATGGAACCTGGAGATGGTATTAAGAGTACTGAGGGGAAGAGAAGTAGTTGATGTTAGAATTGGTACAGACGTTTGGAAAAGTTGGACATTTGGGATGTCTTTAACCTCCATCTCATAGGAATGAGCTTTGTGCTGATCCTTACAAAATAAATCATTCATTCAAGGAGGGAGCCTGAACAAGTAGAGTTTGCAAGGGAACAGTAAGGGCTTGCATTGTAAGAACCTGTTTTTGAATGTTGTCTATCCCTAAATTCTGATTTTCAAGCAAAATTGATAATATTTTCCCCTTTTCATTAAATTGTAAAAGACAATTCCATTGAGATAAGATATCTTCCCCTTAAATTAACAGGGGGGTCAGGATTAAGTAAAACAATGATGCAAATCTTCAATGGGATCAAGAGATATTTGCACAAGTTGAGAATGAACTAATATTTGATCTTAATTAGTAACTCCCACAATTTTTGAGGTCTTTTTATTTCAGGGCAGGGGCTTTTGAAACATATAGAGTTAATGACAGATAGAGCAGTTTCTGTATTAGTTAAAAAATGATGTACACAGCTGTTTTTCCTTGACGGTTTAGAGTTACCAAAGAAAATGTCGGTATTTCCTTAGAGCTCCTTCATTTTGAATCCGGTGTTGGAAACGTGGTAGAGATAGAATATTCTGTCTATTCTTCACCTTAAAATACTCATTTTTTCAATGACTAGCTTTTTCACAACAGTAGCATAAACTAATTTTAAGTCCACTGGAGGCTTTGAAATTTCTTTCTAGTATAGGTTCTTATATTTATGGTAATTGAAGGGCTATTAGATTGTTAACTGTAGCAGCCTGCTTTGTTTTTAAAGTTTGGGAAAGCTTGTGAGCTAAGCTAGTTACTTTAGCAGTGAGAATAAACTTCTAATCTAAATGATGTCTTTCATCTAAAGCAGACATTTCAGGCTTGAGGACATATATAAATACTGTATTAATACCATAGTTCCCTCATCTAAAAGATCTAACTCAGAATGTTCCTACAATGTCTGGGGTAATTTTTGCTTGGTAATGATATACACTTTCACCCTTATTTGTTTGCAGGAATGGACTTTTGTCCAATCAGTTACTGGGGGAAAGGCTTTAGAGATCATGTGAGGTAATTTTTACTTTCTATTTAGAGCTAAACTATCTTGGAGATTGTCCCATGGAACGTATTCTGACCACAATTTGTATTCTTCAAGGATAACTAACAGATGGATGATTGATGTAAATCAGGCAACCCAGGCTGATAAGCCTTAACTTGGACTTTAATGAATGTGGAAGGATCCTCAGGTAGTTTTGGAAAATCTTTAACAATGTGAAGTAATTCTGAGTGAGTTGACGGAGTAAAAGAAATGATAGGATTCTTTCAGCTTTCCCTGATATCCACTCTAGATTCCATAAGGAGATTTGCAAAAGACACTTCAGGAATGGGATTTGAACACTATATCTTTAGATCTTTGACCGATTCTCCAGGAAAGAAAAGAAGTTCACACAGAGTGTGAAGGTAGAGGAAGGTATAGATAACTGGTTATCAAAAGGGGAGCAGAAGGAACTGCAGTAGGAGGATGTAAGCATAGCAGAGCTGATTCTGTAATTCCTTATTTTGTTTCATTACTTCAGAATCTGTATTCTGCAATTCTTTGTTATGTTTAGCCACTTTACAATAATACCTTAAAACAAAACAAAACAAAACCTCACTGCCATGAAGTTGAATCCGACCCACAGTGACCTTCATTGGGTTTTGGAGGCTGTAAATCTTTGCAGAAGTAAATTGTCCCATCTTCCTTCCATGGAGCAGCTGGTGGGTTTGAACCACTGACCTTCTGGTTAGCAGCCAAATGCCTTATCCACTATGCCACCAGAATTCCTTAAAAAAATAATCATATCTTACAGAGAGGTTATTTTGCCATTTTGATGTCTTATAAACATTCCCTGTCACAATTTCTTAATGTGAGGACCTTTATTTTCTATGTTACTACACATGAGAAATTAACTTAGAAAGATTAAAAATTCACCAGAGTCACCATTGATCTTTTGAACTAGTTTGTTAAGCCACGCCAGACAGATACATTTGCCTTTGGTTAGGTCACCAGACAGAAACAAACATGATGAATAACCTAAGTATTTGTTCATGTAATGAGCAGGAATGCCTAAAGAAGGCTTAGTGTCAGTCTTAGATTTGGCATTCTGAATGTTCCCAAGACAGTGTAAAGCTAACTTTGAAAGTCTTAAACAAAATGTTGGAGCTTTCAGTGTCTCAAAAGCAGATAATAGCCTTAATGATAAAAGGTGACAGAATTTTGTTGCAGAATTTTGTCCCTGTCTGTGCCCACTATTTCTAAGCAGCTTTAAATTTTGATGTTCTTAAGCAGAGATCCTATGGAACCTAATACCAAAGGAAATTATATTCCATTTCATAAAAATAGGAAAGAAAGAAAAATAATAAAACTCACAGACTTTCTATGCAAAGAAAGTGGAGGTTGGGTCCCAAGGTGTATTTACCATGCTGCAACTCCTGAATCAGGGAGATACAAAAAAAAAAAAAAGTCACTGACATGGAGTAAGATCCAACTCATAGTGACCCCTTCTTGGGCTTCTGAGGTGATATCACTATGGAAATCGATTGTCCAATTTTCCTTCCAGGGAGAGGCTGGTGGGTTTGAACTGCCAGCCTTCTGGTTAGCACTCAAATGCCTTAGACACTATGCCACCAGAGCTAGAGGGCCTCTAAATGACCCCAGTACTGTCAGCCCAAATTCCTGGGACTGTGGAAGCTGAAGAGGAAAATTCACCTTCTGGTCCCTTCATGGGCACTAAGAAATGTCATAGCAAAGCACCAGTCTTACACTTTGTTAGAAATAAAAGCAGAATTGTATTGAAAGAGTGATTTGGGAATCAGGAGATACACTAACACCCAGGCAGGGTTCTTTTCCAAATTGCAAGAAAAGAGAGAAGTTTATCTCAAGTGGAATAAACTAAGGATTATGTGCTTCCAGGCACCAGGTGGTGCGTGACTAAAAGTCACCATAGGGTTGTTAAACTGAAATCCTTCCTTATTATCTCTATTTTGTAACTTCCTGGAACATGTTGACCAAGGTTATTCTTCTTGGATCAAGATGCACAAACATCCTTGACAAAAATCTTTTAACAAACAATTCCTTGCTCAAACTAAAATCTTGACCCTCACTTCTTTTGAGTTACAAGCAGTTAAACTTTTACTAGAAGCTGAATTGTCTCCTCAAAGTGTCAGAAGCAGTCATTTTAGGCTAAGTTGCAGTTCAATTCAAAATGGAATTTAATTCAGATCTAGGCTTACCAATTTAGTCATGCCAAGTACCTTGGTCTTGGGTTTAGCTTACACAAAGCAAAATAAAACTAAACAAAACTAAGGAACAAATGCCAAGAAAAAGTAAACACCAGACTTGATTTCATTGTTTTGCATCAGTACCAAATTGCAAGATTGAATGCACTGTATATGTGGAGAATATTTATCTTTTAATGTGTATTGCTGTGCTAGAGAAAATGTAAGTGAAGAAATTAAAAAAAAAAAAAAAAAAGAATAAAAGGGACTACATAATAATGCTAATGGTTTCCTCTGCGACCTTGGGCAAGCTACTTAACCTCTTGGTGACTCAGCTTTCCCATCTGTAAAACTGAATGGTAATTACCTCATTTATTCTGCCCTCAATAGGTTGTCATTTGTATGAGCTCTGTTCAGTATCAAGGACATTTCTTCAAGGCTCCTTCCTTTCATAGCCCAATGTCTATTTTTCACAATTTAAATAACGATTAATGTGATTGCTATAACAAAATGGGGAAAGAAAAAAAAAAGTTATCTACTTCTGGGGTAAAATAGCTGATAGTTAAGCCATAATAAGATATGTTGTATATATTTTTCTATGTCTTAGACTGTGGATGAAAGGCAAGAGCCAAGGAATTAGAACAAGCTATATTGTATCAGATATTGCTTACCAGTTTTTTTCTTAGTGATTTCTTTACTTTAATTCATTTTCCACAATAATTATAATTATCTCTAATCAAAATCAAAGGCATCAAGAAAAGTGACACCATCTATTATACATACCCATTTTCACTGAATACTTTATCAGTGTTTACTAATGAGGTCAACTACCTACCTCACTTTCATCCTCTGGAAAAATACAAACAGATGTTCTACTTCTCTCTACCATATTATGAAATCTGACTAATGATGGTTAGGTTCAAGTTGGTGAATTGTCCCTGGCCTGCTTTATATCTTTCAAATAACTTTGAGCCTCACTAGCTTCTTGACACCACTTTAATCATCCAGTAAACACATTGATTACTTGACAAAGAAGATTTCAGCTAAATTGAACATTTTAAAAATTGATTTAAATACTCACTATTAAAAAAGCTAATATAATCTTAAGTACATTTATTTTCTCACATCCAGGATATTGACCTATAAATGCACTTTAAAGCAGAGCATAAAAATCTTCAGTGGTTTCTAGATCTCCAAATCCACAATTTTATAACACTTAGCATCTATGATTATTAACTCTATAAATGTGTCCAAGCAATAGAGGATTGGGTTGTTTAGATTTAATGAAAAAGTAAAATGTTTAATAATTGTGCTTACTGATTTGTATATCCAAGTGACATAATGCAATTATTTAACTAGAAAATAATTTAAAAGGAGACACTGAAGATTAATGTAGAGAAAAAGAAGTTGTTAGAGTTTTGCAAGTCTCCACAGAGCTTTACATTACTAAAACCAATCAAGAAGCCAGGAACTGTTCTTGTAAGGATAATGAAATACCAAGATACACATACCCAGAATTTCTTTTAAAATTCACATATATGTACACACACAGGTGGTGTAATTATTAAGATTTAGTTTAATCAATTCCAACAAATAAAATAATGCTGTTCTTTAAAAAAAAGCATAATGAGAAATTATCCATTTATCCAATTATTCACAGGTAACAGTATCCTCGAATATCTTGACTGCATGGCAAAAGTCCCCTCTTCCAATAACATTTTCATAGGCTCCCAATCTCCAACATCTAATAAAAATGTTCCCATCATCCCTCAAGCTCTTCTCAAGTCTTCTTGAGACTCCTTCAGCTTTCACTATCTTTCTCCTTGAATTTTTGTTGCTTTGCCTGTGATCTATCTCAAAGCAATGTCATGGATTTATATTGTGTTAAGGTAGAACGCTACTTGCAAGCAGTAGATTCTGATTTGGTTTTCCTGCATTAAATACAACTGCAAAGCTAATGGCTTTAAATCCCATGATTTTGCAAGTCAGCATTTGGGTAGGACATCAGGTAAAAACTGAGGTACATGAATAAAGTGTGGATTTTATTTAATAATAATGTATCAATATTCATTTTATTTATTGTAATAAATGTAGCATAGTGGCTAAGGTACTTGACTGCTAACCAGAAGGCTGGTGGTCCAAACCCACCAGTCACTCCTCGGAAGGAAGATGGGGCAATCTACTTCCATAGTGATACCGACTTGAAAACCCAAAGGAGGGGTCATTATAAGTCAGGTCCTACTCGACAGCACGTAACAACAACAACAATACTAGTATAAGATGTTAATAATAGGAGAAAGATGTTTTCAATACATGAGAACTCTGTATTTTAATTTTTTCTGTAAAGGTTAATGTATTCTAAAACCAAAATTTACAAAATAGCTAATATTGAAAGTTTTGCTTTTTGATGTTTTTGAGATTATTGTCACCCATATTTGAGTAATATATATCTCCAACTCCAATTTCAAGTGGAAAACTACTTTCTAGGATACATGAGCCTCAAATATTAATGAAAGAGCTTTATCAGGCATTTGAGGTCTTTTTCTGTTCCCACCACCTACAGTCATTCATTGCTTTATGCATATGACTTAAACTTGCATGTCGAAAATGAAGCATACTTGAAGCTCTTAGTGACGAATGGCATAGTCCACAGCTTTCAGTATGTATGTGTTACACCTAAATATGAAGAAATTATAAATCTTCACACTTGGATGAGTAAATAATGTCCTGGTAAATTACAAAGAAATTGAAATTGTCAATGATTTTATTTTGCTTGTATCTATAATCAGTGCCCATGGAAGCAGAAATTAAATGAAACCACGTATTACATTGGAAAAATCTGCTGCAAAAGACCTCTTTAAATTTGTAGATATTGAAGATGTCATTCTGATAACTAAGATGTGCTTAACTCAATCACCTCACATTCATACCAAAGCTGGGTGACAAAAAAAAGAAGGCAGAAAAAAAACAAAACAAAAATTGTTGCTTTTGAACTGTGTTGGTGGCAGAGACTTTTCAATATATTGTGGACTTCCAGAAGAATGTACAAATCAGTCTTAGAAGAAAGGCAGTCAGATTCTCCTCAAAAGTGAGGATGGCAAGATTCTGAGTTGCTTTTTGGAGACATCATTAGGAAAGCCCAACTGTTAGCAAAGAACATCATGATTGGTGAAGTAGATGGTCAGTAAAAATGAGGGACCTTCTCCATTAAATGGATTGGTACAATAGCTGCAATGGTGAACTAAATTTATACCAACAAAACTAAAGATGGCACAGAATCAGGCAAGGTTTCTTTCTGTTGTACATAATGTCACTACGAGTTGGAGACAACTTGATATAACTATCAACTACAATAGCAGTTCATATGGTACATTTTTGGAATTCAAATTTTAAAAGAACTTTTAATTCCAGAAATGCCAAAGAAATACACAGTTTGAAACAAATTATATTTTAGATTGGGATAATATTTTTTATATTCAAGACTGAAAAGATTGTACCATGAAATTATTTGCTAATTAATTTGATGATAATCATAAGAAAAACATTTAACTAGAGACATGACTTTACCTAAAAAACTGAAATGTGTATACATAAAGTATAATTTTGAAAAACAAATAATAATAAAATGTCACTAGCTTTTATTAGCATGTGCCGATATTAATATTGCAGTGGCACTATAAAAACCTCCCCTTGGTACTAATTTGGATTGGCAGCAAACATCATTGTGCATTTATACATTTGTTAACTCAACAAGTAACTATGCTCTCCAAGTTAGTCCTTTTGGAAGTTGGCAGATGTCAATACATTAAGCTATATTACAGACAGAGCTTAAATAAATACTGTATGGTATTAAAAAATAATGACTGTAATTATCATTCCAGTAATACTGTAAAGTCAGTGGCAGCCATCTCTCTGAATCTTAAACTGGTCTTAGCAGCTACAGGAGAAACACATTTCAGAGAGAGAGGGAAAAATAAAAAGACGATGCATTTTAATTTATTAAATCTCCACACAGTCTGTTACCTAGTATGTTATTGTGACACTGACTATTAGAGTACTTTTTGGTATTCTGACATTGGAATTGTCTAACAAGTATCTTGGGAATTAGAGGGTATTCCACAGTACTCACACACAGCCTTCTCAGCCGCGTACACACTACTGCTTCTGCTTTTTCCAGGCTGACCTAGCACTAACTATATTGGGTGTCAAGTGTGTCAACGTGCTTTAACTGCACATGACATTGTCATTTGGGCTTCTGAGATGAAAGACAAAACACCTAGAAAGAAGTGAAAGGATCAGGTGACATGCAAAGGATTTGTCTTTTATTTTTGCATTGATTACATTCTGATACCTGAGCACTTCAGAGCATGGAAACAAGTTGTATCATCTGAAACTCAACTGCCATAAGCTTTTTATTAGGCATGTGATCAGAGGCCGCCCTTCATTCAGAGACCCACACCGATGCAAAGGACAGTGCAAATAAACTGTGACTGGACAGTCATAGTCCTGTTTATTTTAGACTGTATTCCATATTAGATAACTTATGTCAGTTCCATCTGTACAGCTTAATAGGTGTATAGCTGTCTCTTACTGACATTAGTTAACATATGAGTGATATTACCAGAAAAATGATTTTGTTTATTTTCAAATTCCTAAATTCCTATAGAGTGCTAATACTTAAACACATGGCCACCGGAATCTCTGGTGTCTGTTGATTTTTGAAATTAAAATAATAATAATAATATTTTTTTTTCCCATGTGTTCTTATAGAATGAAATTTTGTGTAACTGTGCTATGGCCATAATACGTAAGAGGGAAAAAATAGCCTGATGATTTCCTTTGATATGAAAATTATATATAAAAATGGTTTTATTTAGACTAGATTTCATGAGGGCAGTGGTGGTTCAGGGACTGAACTGTCACCTTCCATTCAGGGTCTTGGTTTTGATTCCTAGCCACCATTCCTCATGAGCAGCCATGACAGGTCTGTCAGTGGAGAATTGTGTTGCTATGATACTGAGTAGGTTTCAATGGATCTTCTGAACTAAGACAGACTAGGAAGAAAAGCCGAGATATCTACCTCCAAAAATCAGTTAATAAAATCCTTATGGATTCAAATGAACTGCTTTTCATCATGTCTATGGTCACTATGATTCGATGGCAGGCTACAAACAGCAACAACAGATAAGGGTGAATCCTGCATTCATGAACTATATTTTAATAATGCTGTATGAAGAAATTTCTGAATGTTAATCCATCTTTTCAAGACTCAGCTGATGTTTTTCCATTTCCATTTCAATTCTTCAGATTGTAATAATGTTACTTTTTAAAAGTTTGTTAACATTTTTGGGCTCTGCTATGAATTAATATTTCTCTTTGACATATTTTTCCATTAGATTATGTGCACATTTGAAGAGAAAATAAATGTGGCAGTCATTGTTGATCACTTCTACTGTTCCCTTTCATAAGTCCCCTGTGTCCAAATTTTAATTCAACACACTGATGCCCAGGATAAAATAGTACATTTCCCAGCACTTTTTACAGGCAGTGTGATTAAGAGTTAACATCTAGCCAGTGAGATGTCATAACTAGTGATATGAAGGGATTTCAGGAGGTCTTTTTATAAGGAAAGGAATCTTCCAATCAGCTACCTGGAAGTCTGTCATGATGAACCAGTTTGAACCTAAAGGTATAACTGAGAATGCTAGAGCAGAAAGATTGGTGTTAGAAACTCTGATCACATCAGCAAATTTCTATAGTGTCCAAGATACAGACATCCAAATGCATATTTTGAGGTAAACTCATACCTGTTTTCAGCCACACTGATTGTGTGTTGCTTTCTTTGGATATGCAAATTCATGTGTTGACTACACAATCCTAATTAATACAGGGCAATGAAGGAATATAAGGACACTGCATTTAATGTTACAGAATCATGGAAACATTCAATATTTTCTTCTGTATAATTTTAATATTTCTGTTTTCCAAAACTTATATTGGTAAACTACAGTGAGATATTTGGCTAAGAATACCCTTTACACTAGAGTTCTCAATTGCTATAATTGGTTGTGTTCTAATAAATTGCACGAAGTTGTTGTTGTTGTTATGTGCCATTCAGTCAATCACCAATCATTTGTTGCTAGTTATGTCCTTTCTTTACTTTTAATTGTGGTTTGAGTGAAATTTTACAGAGTGAATTCTTTTTTCTTTAAGCAGTTTATATACATTTTATTTCATAACATTACTTGCAATTCCCTCAAAGTAACAACTTTCGTTCTGCTTCCTCCTTGGTTCTCCATTTCTGTTTGCCCATTGTTCTTATCCCTTCCTGGTTCTAAAATGATTTTGGGGTTAATGCTGCCCTTCGGGTCTTGTATGGTTAATTGTTCTGTGAAGTACAAGACTCATAAGTGTTTCGTTCACTTTATAGACCTATTATCTGGCTGAAAGGTGGTCCTATGAGGTGAGTCCAGATCCAGAGTCACAGTCTCATGGATACCACCAGTCTCTGTCAGACCAGTAAGTCTGGTCATTTTTAATATTTTGAATTTTGTTCTACAAATTTCTCCCATTGATCCAGGACCTTCTGTGGACCTCATCTGAGACATTGGTAGTAGTAGTCATGTATCATCTACTTCTGGTCTCCAGGTTGTAGAGGCTGTGCTCTGTGGGGTCTATTAGTCATTTGGACTAATTGTTTCCCCATGTCCATTTTTCTTCACTCTATTTTACTCCAGATGAGGGGAGATCAACAGTTGCATCTTAGATGGTGATTCAAACACTTTTAAGACCACTGTTGCTATTCACCACAGTAGGATATAGTGTGAATATTCTGTGATGGTTGACCTAGATATCCCCTGAAACAGTGGTCCTAAGCCCCCAAGCCTATTGATTCATTCCTTCTAGGTGTTTATGGCTAAGTCTTCACAACGTTACCCTCTGTATGCTTTACTATTTATTTATTTGCAGCATATACAAATACATATGTAGAAATCTGCCAAACCTATATATGCTCTTGGGTCTACTCTCATTTGCCTGTTTATACCCGTTCAGCTTGCCTGTTCAGTTCTGCCTATGTATCCACTCCTTGGTTATTGCTTGTTATTATTGTTACTGGAGAATCACGTGTATAGTAGTATTTACCTTTATTGTCCATAACTCTTGTGCAATTCTCAGTGCTTCCTTTGTCTTGGTCATGTTTTGCTGACATCCCCTTGTGTATTGCTTTTCTCTTCACCCAAGTTAATAGGCAACATTCTCTAGTTAGTGATGTTTCCCTCCCCTCTTCTTCTATCCCTGGTAACCATCAAAGAAAGTTTCTTTCTGTGTGTAAACTTTTTTTGATATTTTATAATTATGGTATCATGAAATATTTGTCCTTTTGTGTTTGATGTATTTCATTCAGCACAATGCCCTCCAGGAGCATCCATGTTAGGAGGTGTTTAATAGTTATTCTTTAATGTTACATATTATTCCATGCTGCAAATGGACATATATATATATATATATATATATATATATATATATATAATTCATTCATCCTTTAATGAGGACATAGGTTGCTTCTACATTTTTGCTATAGTGAATAATGCTACAGTGAACATGGATGTGCATCTGTCTGTTCATGTCATGGCTCTTATTTCCCCAGGATATATACCTAGTGATGGATTATATGACAGTTCTATTTCCAACTTTTTAAGGAAGAGTCATATCATTTTCCACATAACGTTGGTACCATTTTACAGTCCCACCAGCAGTGTGTAAGAGATCCAGTCTCTCCAAACCCTCATCAGCATTTACTGTTTTCTATCTTTTTGAACTTTGCTATTATTGCTCTGGTGGCATA
Organism: Orycteropus afer afer; assembly: GCF_000298275.1. Lineage (NCBI taxonomy): Eukaryota > Metazoa > Chordata > Mammalia > Tubulidentata > Orycteropodidae > Orycteropus > Orycteropus afer. Next base: position 1,340,453 of record NW_006922223.1, on the reverse strand, counting down.
GTGTCTAAGGCATTTGACTGCTAACCAGAAGGCTAGCAGTTCAATCCCACCAGCCACTCCTCACACAGAATACTGGGCAAACTACTTCCATAGAGATGTTGTTGTTATTGTTATGTGCCGTCAAGTTGGACCTGACTCATACAGACCACTCCTTGGGTTTCCGAGGCAATATCTATGGAAGTAGATTGCCCCATATTCCTTCTGAGGAGTGGCTGATGGGTTTGAACCACTAGCCTCTGGTTAGCAGTCAAATGCCTTAGGCACTACACTACCAGAGCTCCTTCCTTGGAAACCCAAGGAAGGGTTCCTATTCCTCGGAACTGACTTGACAGCTGTGAATTTGGTTTTGGTTTTGCTATTATTGCTGGAGTGAGATGAAATCTCATTGTTGTTTTGTCTTCAATCTCTCTAATGATCGTGAGTATTTAGTCATGTGTTGAGTACCTGAATGGCTTCTTTGGTGAAGTGTATCTGTTCATGTCTTCTGCCTGATTTTTATTTTTTTAATTGGGTTGCTTGTTGTTCGTTTTTGTTGTTGAGGTGTTTTCTATAGATTTTATTTGCCAGATATGTTATTGCCAAATATTTTTTCCCAATCTGTAAGTTCTATTTTTACTCTTTTGGAGAAGTCTTTTGATGCACATAAATGTTTAATTTTTAGGATGTTCATATTGTCTAGTTTATCTTCGGCTGTTTGTACATTTTTTTCATAAATTAGAGACCCTACATTTGCCTTGATGCAGGAAACATCAAGAGAAGATAGCAGAAATACACAGAGTCACTGTACCAAAAAGAACTGATCGATCTTCATCCATTTCAGGAAGTGGCATATGATCTAGAGCCAATGGTAATGAAGGAAGAAATCAAAGCTGCAATGAAAGAACTGGTGAAGAACAAGGCTCCAGGAATTGATGGCATACCGATTGAGATATTTCTACAAACAGATGCCCCATTGGAGGCACTCACTCAGTTATGCCAAGAGATTTGGAAGACAGCTACCTGGCCAACTGACTGGA